>NW_012102576.1:1693347-1715000 GCF_000951045.1 Mandrillus leucophaeus | reverse complement strand
TTACACAAACATTTCCCCTTTTTGCATCTGCATCAAGTTAAAAGAATCCAGAAAACTGCTTCCCACTAAAAGAAATAAGGAAATAAACAAACCAAACCAAAGCAACTACCAATTCCACATGTGGTTTAGGAATAGGCAGGATCCAAAAGAAACAAAATAATGTTCAAGTTATGCATGCAAGTAAATCTACACTGCCCAGTAGCTATTTACAAAGTGACATGTTTATGTAGTAAAAGAAGTGTGCAAATAGTGGTCACAGAATTAGTAATACATATTTTGAATAAAACATTGACAGTCTCCCTGATTGTTTAGCATAGAAAGAAGTTCATGAAGCCAGAGTGGAGAAAACATAACTTGTTTCAAAATGTCTTAATTAGAGTCCTTAATGTGTATCTTTTCTAAATAATAGATTAGTGCCTCATATGGGACCCAGCAAGGCGTAAGAACCTCCTGAAAGAGTTGCAAAGAGCTCAGCTGCAGCTGCAGCTTGTCAACTCCTATGTGGCTGGAAACAAGTTCCTCTGTGGTGAACTGTTGGGTGGCCCTTAGGGTTCTCATTCTGAAAGAACAAACCGAAGTCGACGTATTGGTCGCTTCCTAAAGTCCAAAGCCTGCGTAATGTCACGAAGTGTCAGTGAAGTGGAACTGAGCCTCTGTCTCAGCCTTCCGGCAAAACTGTCTACATTGCAAAGCTCTGTGGTCAGTGTCTGCTGATGGAACTTTGGCATAAAGAAAAAGAGACATGGGAAGTAAAAGGATTCCCTAACTCAGAATAGTAAGACACATAAATACGCAAACAGGAAATGAAGAATCAGACCAGTAGAACTCTATCAGACTAACCAACTCACCTTCTAACATTTTGTGACTAAACACTTACTTGGTACGCATTAAACAATTTATACATTCTCAAGTTCCAGGAGCCTGAAATGAAGCTTAGAATAAGAGTCTTATAAAGGATTATCACTAATATTTTATAATTTACCTCTAATTCTTTCATAGTGATGTATGTAGTCTATAATGGATTATATTTAATGATTATCTATAAAACCATTAACAATTTCTGAGTTTACTTTATGCCAGGCTCTGTGTTTGATTATTTTATAACATTTATTTCATCTAATCTTCATAAACCCTATGAAGATTTTGATAGTACTAGTTCTTAAATTTCATAGTTGAAGACACAGGAGATTATCAAGGAAACATGCTCAAAGTCAGCCAAGCAGTGGTCAAACTGAGTCTCACTAACCTTTGTCTACCTCTACCTCTAACGGATTAAAATCTAGAGAGCCATTTTTCATAACTGTAAGAAAGTTATATTTTATTTTGCCTCAATTGTGCTGGGAATTTTTAGTTTTTGTTCAAATTTAGATAGATAAGTCACCACAGATATACTGAATGTAGGTTTATTATATAATAATAACAACATATATTTACATAATGTACACATATGTATATATGTGCATGCACACACACTTGACTATGTACTGACTGATCTTTTTTTTGTTGTTGTTGTTTTTTTGAGATGGAGTCTTGCTCCGTTGCCCAGACTGGAGTGCAGTGGTGCAATCTTGGCTCACTGCAACTTCCACCTCCTGGGTTCCAGCGATTCTCCTCCATCAGCCTCCTGAGTAGCTGGGATTACAGGCACGCACCACCATGCCCGGCTAATTTTTGTACTTTTAATGGGTTTTACCATGTTGCTCAGGCTGGTCTCGAACTCCTGACTTCGTGATCCACCTGCCTCGGCCTTCCAAAGTGCTGAGATTACAGGCATGAGCTACCGCGCCTGGCCTGATCTTTCTTATAGAGGTAAAATCCATATTTAGACAGATAATTAAACTAACTTATCCCCATAGTTTTGTATAACCTAGGGGTGATTTTTAAAGTTCTAGTAAGTTTTTAGTTACCTGTTTTATTTCCTAGTTTCTCTATTTTCATGCCTCTGTCTTCTAAGAAGCATAATTTAATTCATAAAAGTATCTGTCTATATATAACAATATTTAATTATGGGTTTTATAATACTTCAGTATATAAATAATTCACTTGAAAAGGATGTTGACACTGAAATGGATGGTCTTTTTTAAAACTTAAAATTTATTTGGATTTGTTTGAAGTTAGGTTTCATGGGAGGAAATGCTCTTATTATTTATATAACATTTTTTTGCAACCTAACCGTGAGAGGTCCAAGCGTTAAATTTAAAAAAATTTTTGGAGTTATTTGTATGTATGCATGTATTTGTGTATGAAACAAATACCAACAAATACTTATTGATTATACCAATCTCATACATACCTTTGCATTCTCCCATGGCTGTCTAACTTCAAACCTGTGCCTTACAATGCATATTCATCTTTGCTTTAGGTACAGTTTTGCCATGGTTTTTAATTATCAAAAAAACACAAACGAACAATTTTTTAAAAGAGGGGTTTTTTTTCATTTTTGTTTTGAGACAGAGTCCCGCTCTGTCTCCCAGACTGGAGTGCAATGGTGCAATCTCAGCTCATTGGAACCTCTGCCCCCCAAGCCATTCTCCTGCCTCAGCCTCCCCAGTAGCTGGGACTACAGGAGTGCCACCATGCCCGTCTAATTGTTGTATTCTTAGTAGAAATGGGGTTTTGCCACATTGGCCAGGCTGGTCTTGAACTCCTGACCTCAGGTGATCCACCTACCTCTCCTCCCAGAGTGCTGGGATTACAGGTGTGAGCCACTGTGCCCGGTGCCCAGTGAGGTTCTTTATAAGAACAAAACTGTATATAAACAGTTACAGGACCAGGTGCAGTGGCCTACGCCTGTAATTCCAACACTTTGGCAGGCCAAGGTGGGAGCATGACTTGATCTCAGGAGTTCAGGACCAGCCTGGGCAACAAAGTGAGATCCTGTCTCTGCAAACAAACAAACAAACAAACAAAAACAAAACAAAGCGCCACAAGCGAAATAAAATGCTGATTCAAAGACTATTTTGCATTCCAAACTAATTTCTAATCAGTCCTTATCAGGTAATTGTTCTTTCTGCTTCTTCAATCTGCTAAATACAAGATGTCAAACGTGAATAGTTTCAAGTGCTTGATTCTGCTTTTGGTAGATTGTAAACTTGAGTAGGTTACATAATCCCTTTAAGATTCTTTTCCATCATCTGTAAAACGTAAAATGCCACTAACTAATTTATTGGCAATGTATCTGAGAATGGTTTAATGTATAAACATATAGGGTATTTAACACCTAATTTGTGCTCAAAACCATTAAGAAACATATCGATAGGACACAAGCTATTCATTATTAGTTACAGTGAGTTTGCAGACTGAACTTTAAACTTTCATGGAAATCTCTGGATTCTGATATGACCCTGGCCCCCTGTAAGACCTCAGTCATCAGTACACTTTATGTGTAATAGGTGTGGCTGACACATCGCACTACACGGTACAGAATGTTTCCAACCACAGAGTTGCTGCTGCCTGAAATAACAGTTAACACCTACACTGGTCTTGGTGTGACCGCAGGAGGTAGGGGATAAAGTGGATGGGTAATGGGTAGAGGAAATGGCGTGTCTGGCGAAAACAATGAGGCTGTTTCATACAATATTGGGAGCTGAAGCAATTTACCTGGGCAAAAAACAAAAGACATAGCTTAGGGAGGAGAGAAGGGACCAGAACTGAGGTTTACAAGCATGGATGCGGCTGATCACTACCACTATAACTGCACTATTTTTGTTATTCCAGCAAGTGTAACCATAGGAAACATTACTAAACTTAGAACTACGACACTATTTACCTGTTAAGAGAAGAGGAGGGAATAGGAAGGAGTCAATCACAAAGAAAAAAATAGCATAAGAATCATAAAGCATTGATTGGACTATAAATACTAGTCATATTTTCAATGAGATGATTTTTAACTGGAAATTTTCTTCTGATAATGTGCTTAGAGATAGCATGTTTTGTAGGTGGAAATAATGGGCAGGCAAAGACACACACACAAAAAAACTTTAAGGTACCATGAAGAAAGATGTTAAATAGTACCTTAAATTATCATGGTGACTATTGATACATCAAGGACTTATTTAATATTGGAAGCTTAATGACAGGAATGGTTTGTCCCTGAGTTATTTCTGAACCCTTATCATGACAGAATGGTGACTGTAACAGAAATTTTTGAGACTAGACATAAAAATGGTTCACGCGAGAGGAAAAGAAAGCTAGCATATGGCAAAAATAATTCCTGGAATAAAAGTGACTTGACCAGCTATGATTTTACAGATGGTGTTTTTTTTTTTTTTTTTTTTTTTTTTATGAGACGGAGTCTCGCTCTGTCCCCCAGGCTGGAGTGCAGTGGCTCAATCGCCACTCACTGCAAGCTCCGCCTCCCGGGTTCACGCCATTCTCCTGCCTCAGCCTCCCGTGTAGCAGGGACTACAGGCGCCCACCACTGTGCCGGGCTAATTTTTTGTATTTTTAGTAGAGACGGGATTTCACCGTCTTAGCCAAGATGGTCTCGATCTCCTGACCTCGTGATCTGCCCGTCTCGGCCTCCCAAAGTGCTGGGATTACAGGCGTGAGCCACCGCGTATGGCCAGACTGTTTTTAAAAGAAGCCACCCATTTCTATCAGTCACAAGACTCTCTACTTAAATTTCAATTTTAGCAACAACACAATCTAAAGGTAAGAATTTATTTTATTAATAGAAGTAAAGTACTTTGAAAATACGAAAATGGTATTTTACTCCAGGTTAATATACAACATTGCTAGCGCGGTACACTGGCAACATCAGTAGAGCCAGGTAATGAAGAGAGCTCTCACAGGAATCGGCCAGAGATTGTTCTTTTATATACAGTTTTCTAACCATACATTTAAAAACTTTTAGGTGGAAACTAAATGATGTGTAGGATTCAGAGACCCTAATTTCTTTTTTTTTTTTTTTTTTTGAGACCGAGTTTTGCCCTTGCTGCCCAGGCTGGAGTGCAATGGCGCCATCTCAGCTCACCACAACCTCTGCCTCCCAGGTTCAAGCGATTCTCCTGCCTCAGCTTCCTGAGTAGCTGGGATTACAGGCATGCACCACCACGCCCGGTTAATTTTGTGTTTTTAGTACAGATGAGATTTCACCATGTTGGCCAGGATGGTCTCAAACTCCTGACCTCAGGTGATCCGCCCACCTCAGCTTCCCAAAGTGTTGGGATTAAAGGTGTGAGCCACCGCGCCCAGCCAACAAGTCTTACTTTTGATTATGAAAAGTATCTTTCCCAAAATATTATGGTTCTATGCTTTGATAGATTTGGTTTCCCCCACTCTGTCAGTCACTTTTCTCTTTGCCCTGCCTGGATTTCATCCTCCTGCCTCAGCCTCCCAAGTAGCTGGGATTACAAGCGCCTG
Organism: Mandrillus leucophaeus; assembly: GCF_000951045.1. NCBI lineage: Eukaryota > Metazoa > Chordata > Mammalia > Primates > Cercopithecidae > Mandrillus > Mandrillus leucophaeus. The sequence goes on along the minus strand of NW_012102576.1, from coordinate 1,709,636 downwards.
CCACCATGCCCAGCTAATTTTTTTTTTTTTTTTTTTTTTTTTTGGTGTTTTTAGTACAGATGAGATTTCACCATGTTGGCCAGGATGGTCTCAAACTCCTGACCTCAGGTGATCCGCCCACCTCAGCTTCCCAAAGTGTTGGGATTAAAGGTGTGAGCCACCGCGCCCAGCCAACAAGTCTTACTTTTGATTATGAAAAGTATCTTTCCCAAAATATTATGGTTCTATGCTTTGATAGATTTGGTTTCCCCCACTCTGTCAGTCACTTTTCTCTTTGCCCTGCCTGGATTTCCCCTGTTCTGCTTGTTTCTTGGGGTGCTGATTCCTGCAATACATGTTTCACCACCTCCATGGCTAACCAGCTTCCAGGTAGGTGCAGTCAGTGGAGCCACTGGGTTGAGATTTGGAAGATGGGAAGAGGGGAGAAGCCTGTTACTTTGTCTTTCCCCTCTCTGCTTCAGGCTTTATCTCCAGCAGTGGCCACAGATGCTATGTACTATTCTGTTTTCTTTAATTTTAAGATTTATTTTACTGTGATAGGAATACAACATGAGATCTACTCTATTAACAAATTTTGAAATGTACAATACAATATTGTTAACTCTAGGCACAATGTTGTGCAACAGATCCCTAGAGCTTACTCATTTTGCATTACTAAAACCTTATCCCCATTTTCCGCTCCTCACTGTCCCTGGTAACGACCATTCTGCTCCTTGCTTCTATGAATTAGACTATTTGAGACACCTCATACAAGTGGAATTGTGTTTTTGTCCTTCCTTCATGCTATGTGGTTTGAACTGCTGCCAAATAGCAACTTCCTCCTGGCAGGCACCAGCCACTGTGGTGCCAGTCCCATCAAGTGGTTCTGGTGAGCCCACCTGCTCCCTTGTTTCTCTAGCTCTGGGAATAGTACAAACTTTCTGTTTTGCCCGTATCTGAATTGTCTTCTTTCTCCTGACTGACTCTTGGAGTTCTCCAACTGTTTGGTAAATACCCTCCTGTGTTAAGTTCCCTCTGTGTAATGACTTGGCACAGAATTTGTTTTCCTGCCTGGACATTCACGAATACATCAACCTACCTTGAATAATATCTACTACACTCGTGTTCCCCTGACAATTTCTCTGTCTTTATTTCTGCCTATTTCTGCTCAGTCCCTCCCTCTGATCTAGCCCTAATGCTATTTCTCAAACAAACCATTCGGTTTTATGTTTTAGAGACTGTCCACTATTTGAACAGTTCCTTGCTCAAATATTTTAGAAGCTCTCTACTGTCCAAGGTCACTCATTTGACATTACTCAAATGACACCTCCTTTAGGATGCCTTCCTTGAACACATCTTCTAACTTTGTACCCACATCATTATGTATGCTCCACAATATTTCTTACAACAGAGCAAGAAGCCAAAGGTTGGTCACAGGACCAACAACTTAAAGCCAAAATATAAAGTGGCATACCATTTTAAACATAATACTATATATGAACGTTCGAGTAATTATATTTTTATTTGCCAGGCGCAGTGGCTCATGCCTATAATCCCAGCACTTTGGGAGGCCGAGGTGGGCGGATCATCTGAGGTCAGGAGTTCGAGACCAGCCTGACCAACATGGAGAAACCCCGTCTCTACTAAAAATACAAAATTAGCTGGGCATGGTGGTGCATGCCTGTAATCCCAGCTACTCAGGAAGGCTGAGGCAAGTGAATCACTTTGAACCTGGGAAGCAGAGGTTGCAGTGAGCCGAGATCACACCATTACACTCCTGCCTGGTCAATAAGAGCGAAACTCAGTCTCAAAAAATAATATATATATATATATGTGTGTGTGTGTGTTTGTGCTTTCATATTTGATATTTGTAACTTTATGGAGAAAGTATTTTATTATGTAATGCTGACATTAAACAAAATTATAGGCAATGTTAGAGAAATCAAATATTTATATTTTTATAAAAATAATGAATAGAAGAGTGACGTATAACCATCAGAGTACTTTATTCTCAAATTCACAAAATGATAAACCAGAAGAATAAAGCTAGAAGAGATTAGTGATTATTGGTATATTTAACAGAATTCAGATTAAAAGGCTTACATTTGTATGAGAATTATTGTTTCTCAAGATTTCGGAATTCTATTTATGTAACCAAAACAATTAGAATAATTCAGATACTGCCTATGTAAGTTTACGGCCAAGGTTTCCCTCAGTTTCCCTCTAAACTGGATATGTAGTCTTGCTCTTCACCTGCTTCTCCGGAGTCTCCAACTATGTAAGTAATTCTCAGATAATTGTCTCTCAGTCATTTTCAGTCATAGGAACATGTCATTTCAGGAATTCAAACTCCTAAATCCATATACTAACAAAATTTTTGAATTTTATGCAAAGTTAAAGTTTTTGTTTTTCCTTTGGCTCCAACTGAACTCAGATGAGAAAATCAGCACAGAAAAAGGTAGTGTAGACGACTTCTCTCTTTGTCTCGGGACAGAATCTCAGGGAGTTCTTGCATACATCCCTACAGAGCCCTGCAACTACAGCTCCTGACATGGGTAATGAACCTGCACTTGTGTGTTGTGTGGTTTTGATTCTGCCTCACCCTCAAACCAGGTGTCTCATATTTTCTGTTAGAGCTCTGTATCCCACCCATCACTCTTCATGCATGGCAGCTGTCTAAGTATGCTATTGCTGCTGTAACAAATAAGCACAAATTTAGTGGATAAAAACAACAAAAATTATTCTCTTACAGTTTTAGAGGGTTGGAGTCTGAAAAGTCTTATGGAGCTAATACCAAGGTTACAGCAGGGCTGAATCTGTTCCTCTCCTCACCCAGCTTCTCATGTCTGCCAGCATTCCCTCACTTGTGGTTTTGTCATTCCAGCTTCTGCTCCCACGATTGCACTGCCTCCTCCTTTTCTCTACTCAAATCTCCCTCTGCATCCCTTTTGTAAGGATACTTGGGATACATTTTAAGCTTACTTTGATCATCCAAAATAATCCTTCAATCTCAAGATCCTCAATCTCTTCTCACTTATGCTATGTATTTTTTGCCCTATAAGGTAGCATTCACAGCTTCCAATGATTATGACCTGGATATACTGGGCGCCATTATTCAGCCTACTACAGCATCTAGGATGAGTCCAGGTTATTCCCTGCTCTCATTTGGACACCTTTTACCCACAAGAAACATTCACACATAGTTTATTTCATATGGATGTGCAGTGGGTTCCCAGTGGATCTTTCACAACTCTACCACCACAGGCTTCTGGAAGCATGATTCTCAACACCTGTTTTTCAAACCACACCTCACCTCCATTCTCCACGCTTTTTTGCTGCATTTTGTGCAGCTGAGTTCTAACAACTACATCACACAGTCTTCCTCACCTTCTGACTTCTGTCTGTTTTCAACCATTGGGAGACATTGGTAGGAGAAGAGAAGCTAGGAGAAGAAAGCGGAAAAATTACATAATTCTCTAGCTCCTTCCTCATTTTCAGGTCCTGGAAATGGCTAGAATCTGTCCTGAACTCTTGGCATCTTCTGATACTCAACAATGGAGAATGGCATGAACGTCATCCTGCTGCCCTACACAATATTGTCTAGACTATGGGTAGCTAAAAAATCGATTTGCAATTAATAGTAAAAAAATAAAAACTAGGTTCTGATTAAGTATTCTGCTGTATTTTGCTAGAATATTGGCTACTTAAATGTTTTCCATATAATTATTCAATAAATATTTATTCTGATATGGCCCATCTCCATTCTGATATACCCCGTGTTGAATTTTTTCTTCAGAAAGGAAAAGAGATTTTTCTCCTTCATTTAATCCAGTGATTATTTTTCATTTAAACATCAGGCATCTGGTTAATATACTGTAGGTGTGCAAAAAGTGTCACTGACACATCCTTTCATGGTGCGTTCCTCTGTACAAACACTTCCAACCACAGTGTTGCTAGCCCTTGAAAGGACATTTAGCACCTAGACCACTGATGTTATTGTAATAATTCTCGGTAATTCTAACTTGGGTCATGAGAAAGGAGAAAGACATTTCTGATGAAAAATAATAAAATTCTCTGCAAGAGATGTTGAAAGTCAAATCTGTGTATCTGGTCCAGAAGCAGTAGGTTTCGCTTAACAGAGGAGAAGGAAATCAAAACTGAGATTTGCAAGCCTGGATGTGGGTGACCGCTATTAACTATCACATTAGCATCGTTGTCATTTGGACAAGCATGACCACAGGTAACAACATTAGCTTCAGAATCATGAAAGGATTTTTTGTTGGAAGAGGAAAGAGGGAGGAATGTAGAGACAGGTAATAATGTGAAATAACATGAGGCAGGAAAAATTTTGATGCAATGAGAATAAGAAATAATGTGAGGATGGAAAAATTATTGATACAAGTTATACATATAATTATGTAAGTGTTATAATCATGTTCTGAACATGCATTCTTTGAGATTTTGTCTCAATTGGATGTATTTAGGTAACGTAATTTGTAAACAGAAATAATGGGCAAGTGCATGCACATAAAGAAAACTCCTGAATATCTGTCATACTGCCCGTTTACATAAATCAGAATCCTTCACAATCTTCAACTCATTCTGCTTAGAAAAATAAAATGTGATTTGATAATAAGATTTCCAGAAAACACATTCAGGCATATGTTAGAGAAACAGGAAGCTAGACCATTTTAAAAATCATTTTTCTGAAATTGTGACTAAAACATCCATGAATACTATGCAGCCATATAAAAGAATGAGATCATGTCTCTGCAGCAACATGGTTGGAGCTGGAAGACATGATCCGAAGCAAACTAACACAGACACAAACAGAAAATCAAGTACTGCATGTTTTCACTTATACGTGGGAGCTAAACTTTGAGTACACATGGACACGAAGAAGGGAACAACAGACCCTGGGGCCTGCTTGAGGGTGGAGAGTAGGAGGAGGGTGAAGATAAAAAAACTGCCTATTGGGTACTATGCTTATTACCTGGGTAATAAAATAACCTGTAAACCAAACCCTTGGAATACTCAATTTACCTATGTAACAAACCTGCACAGGTACCTCCTAAAGCTAAAATAAAAAAATAAATAAAAATAAAAAAATGAAAACTAATGCTAACATATTTTACAAAAAAAAAATGGATTGTAAAACACATTGAAAATAGCATATGTATCTGAGAAGCCATTTAACATATTAAACATTCCCTTTAAGAATGAGTATGCAGCCGGGCGCGGTGGCTCAAGCCTGTAATCCCAGCACTTTGGGAGGCCGAGACGGGCGGGTCACGAGGTCAGGAGATCGAGACCATTCTGGCTAACACAGTGAAACCCCGTCTCTACTAAAAAATACAAAAAACTAGCCGGGCGAGGTGGCGGGCGCCTGTAGTCCCAGCTACTTGGGAGGCTGAGGCAGGAGAATGGCGTGAACCCAGGAGGCGGAGCTTGCAGTGAGCTGAGATCCGGCCACTGCACTCCAGCCTGAGCGAGAGAGCGAGACTCCGCCTCAAAAAAAAAAAAAAAAAAAAGAATGAGTATGCGTCTGTGCAAATCTGCTATATCTAATTCTCCCAGACAAGAAGGTTGTTCATACAGAAAAAAAAAAAAAAAGTCATGATTTGCATAACATGTTAGAAGAAGCAACTTATTCTTAGCAATCAGGAGCAAAAAACTCTACTTAAGCGGCAGTTTTTGGAAGAATATAATTTAAAACTAAGGACTTATTTTGCACATAGTGGTGCTTTTAAAATCAGTGGTTACCATTAAACACAGCTTATATCGCATACACAAGATAAGCAATAGCGTCAGAAAATAAATAGGAATCAAGACAGCACTAGTTCAGGGACTGTTCTTGAATTCATAATATGTGGACCAAGAAGAGATGAGGAAGGTAGAGTCAGAAATTGCTTTTGTGTAATTTTGAGGAGGCCATACCAAAGCTTAACAATACCAGATGCCTGTAGATTTAGCGAGCATGGAAGTCCATTAAATACTTTAAATTTTAGCCTCATATGTGGCTTTTTTGATAAGACGGGTGCCATTTTCAGACTGTGAATGGCTTGGAAACCTGAAAACCTGACACGGATTATTTTCATAGGTCAAATGGAATGGCTTGAGTTGGCTGATAAGATTGGAATAGGAATACTGTCACCCAGGAAAGTGCTCACAGAGTGAGGTTCAACTGATAGCTACAAGAGAGGGTCAAACATCCATTGTAGTCAATCTGCCAAAAGTGGTAGGGGCAATGCCCTGTGCAATGGGGTCTCCTCCTCCAGAAAACAATAGGATCATCTTAGGCAGGAACCACAAGTCTGGCATGCAGCAGAAGCGTCTGCATCAGAAACAGCCTGTCACTCTGTGCCAATCTATGATGGTTGCTGTGTTGTCATGTCCAGCATAACAATAGATCCAGGCAGCAGTGGTAGAGATCAGATAGTGTGCAGACTTTAAACCTTCCACAAAATTGAATCTGAAATGAATCACAGATGTATACATAAAAGGTAGATGTCCGCATTCTCTAATGAGACCAGTTGGAATCAAGCTGTTGATTGAGTCTACACTGTATGATCAATATTTTCTGAAATCTAAAACTTTTCTAAAACCCAAAGTCTATTAACACGTTTACAAAGCACAGGGACTAATTGAAGCAAAATCATAAAATAAACAAAAACATAATTTCAAAACAGTATATTACAGTTGATTGTATTCAAATACATTGTAATCATGATTCTCACATTCACCTGTGAAATATTTTTACACAATTTTAGAAAATAAGTGAAGTAAAAAAAAAATCATTTTTTCCATAGGCTGTTTATATCATAACATAATCAATTAATGGCAGAACTGAGTCCCAAATTCACAGATTCAGCTTCCAAATTCTTCCCTCCTTCATTTTTTTTTTTTTTTTTTTTTTTTTTTTTTTTTTTTTGAGATAGGGCTCTGTTGCCCAGGCTGGAGTGCAGTGTTATGAGCCTTACTGCAACCTCTGCCTCCTGGGTTCTAGCATTTCCCTGCCTCAGCCTCCCAAGCAGCTGGGATTACAGGTGAGCGCCACCACGCCCAGCTTTTTTTTTTTTTTTTTTTTTTTTTTTTTTTTTTAAGATGGAGTCTTGCTCTCTGCCCAGGCTAGAGTGCAGTGGCGCGATCTCGGCTCACTGCAGCCTCTGCCTCCCGGGTTCCAGCAATTCTCCTCCCTCTGGCTCCTGAGTAGACTGGCTGGGATTACAGGCACCCGCCACCACGCCTGGCTAATTCTTGTATGTTTAGTAGAGATGGGGTTTCACCATGTTGGCCAGGTTGGTCTCGAACTCCTGACCTCAGGTGATCCACCTGCCTTGGCCTCCCAAAGTGCTGGGATTACAGGTGTGAGCCACTATGCCCGGCCTGCTCTCCTTCATTCTTTTCCACCATGAAGTGGGGAAATAATAATAAACTCAGTAAAAAACAACAACACCTGTCAGGTGCAGTGGCTCGTGCCTGTAATCCCAGCATTTTGGGAGGCTGAGGTGGGTGGATCACCTGAGGTCAGGAGTTCGAGACCAGCCTGATCAATATGGTGAAACCCCATCTCTACTAAAAATACAAAAATTAGCCGGGTGTGGTGGTGCACCTGTAGTCCTAGCTACTCGGGAGGCTGAGACAGGAGAATTGCTCAAACCTGGGCGGCAGAGGTTGCAGTGAGCCGAGATCATGCCACTGCACTCCAGCCTGGGTGACAGAGCAAGACTCTGTCTCAAAAAAACAAACAAACAAACATACGACAACAACAACGTCTATCCAAAACCAAAATGGCAATTGATTTATTGAGGGACTAAGTCATCCCCTATAATAAAAATTAAAATGACTTAATTATGGAGTTAATAACATTTATTTCTATTTTTCCCTTTTCCACTTCCTCCTTGCCTTTCTTATCTCAGTGAATGTATTAAAGGTCTAAATATTTCATGCAAGAATTAGAACCAGTAGTGGGGATACAGTTAAATGGGTGAGTCTCAGTGAGTCTACAGTTCCATGTACAGGGCATGTCTCAGACAGATCAGAAGCATCTCTACCTTTGGAACATCAAATATCTTTAATGAAGATGTTTAAAAAAAAAAAACAAAAAACCCTGTGAGGCCAACATTTGCCTTTGTATTTGTTTCATTCATTCTGCTTAATTTCTTCTTCAGGCTTGACCTAAGATTTCTCATTTGTTGCTACTGCCATGCCCTAACCACACAAAACTAGACTTAATGATGAGTCACCTGAATGATTTTATTGCCGCTGATTTCTTATTTTCTATTACATATGCCTAATTAACTGTGGCATGCAGCTAAGTTAAATTTCATCTTCTCTTGTCACTAAGTGTGCAGAAAAAAATTATTAAAATTTTTAAAACAAAACTTCATCTTCTCTTTTTCTGTATCCAGATTGCATACTCTGATGATAGAGGTCAAGCTGCCTGGTGCTAATTCATATCAGGCTCTCAGATTTCACCTTGATTATCACTGGAAATTGACCATTATTTTACTTATTTTTTTGGGTCAAATTTTATGGTGGTGCTCACCTGTAATCCCAGCAACTTGGGAGGCTGAGGCAGGAGAGTTCCTTGAACCTAGGAGGGGGAGGTTGCAGTGAGCCGAGATCACACCACTGCACTCCAGCCTGGGCAACAAGAGTGAAACTCCATCTCAAAAGAAAAAAAAAAAGAAAGAAAAAGAAAAATTTCTTACTTTCAATACCAAAATGTTTTGTTGTTATTTTCAAATTTTGGCCACTGCCCTGAAACCATCTCTCTTACAGGAAGTGAGCAAAGGCCAAAAGGATAAAGAGACTAAAAGGCTGTGATAAACAGAAAATGTCAAAGGCTACCCTAGAGAAATGTATAACCATTTATACCCATATATCCACCTAGTCACTAAATATCCAAACAAAGCACAAGAACAGAAAACATATTACAATTTTAAATATAGATTACAAGTGTTGTGAAATGATAATTTACAAAATACAGACAACATCCAAGGCAACATTATTTATAATAGTCCTAAAAAGAAAGCAATTAAATGTCCATCAAAGGCAGAGTAAGTAAACTGATTGAGAGTATATCATACAAAGAAACCACATACAAAAGTAAACCACAGCTGTCCACAGCAACACAGATAACTCTAATAAATACAGAATAAAACAATGCAAAAAATGTACAATTTCATTCTATTCACATAAATAAAATTAAAATAAGCCAAAAAGCTACTAAGAATATGTGCATAAGAAGCAAGAAAATCAGAAGAATGGTTAATTCTAGGAGGAAGCATTGTAATAAGGAGGATCAATTCAGGAAACACTCGGGGTGTGGTAATATCTATTTAGACCTAACTTTTATTATTATTCATTAATCTCTACATATGTTTTCTGTCCTTTCAGAAAATGTTTGTCATATTTCAGAGGGAAAAATATTAATTGATTTATTTATCTAATTGGTAATTTTTGTTATCATAAAAGTTTATCTTAAAAAGAATGGAGGATACACAAATGCAGTTTTGCATATTATCTCACTTGATATTAGAGGTATGACTAAAATAACATTCCATTGTAACTATGAACTTCGAATACCTGGTTTCTCATGTAACTCAACAATTCCCACAACACCTAATCCTAACTACATGCTTCGGATAAGGTAAACTTAAATTAAATCAGCTTTCCCCTGATGGTTGAAAGGAATATTTTCTTCCTGAAATAGTATCTCCAGAACCAGACATCATGTGGATTTGCAGGCTGCATTAACACCACCACTGGTTAAAAAGATCAGCAAGTCAAGATTTCATTTTAAAATCGTCTAAATTAGTAATATTTCTTGTCACCTAGCAGAAAAAAATACAAACTTAATTTGTAGTGTTCTCTAGAACAACTCATTTCATCCCAAGCTTAATGATTTACCATGAATAAATTAGTAAGAAAGATGAGACACTCAGAGCTAGAAACAAATAAAAAACTGAGCACACAAGCAAACAAAGTACCTTAAAAAGAACCAGTAGGAACAAAAAAAGACAGAAGATACAAAATAACGGCTAGGCTTGGTGGCTCATGCCCATAATCTCAGCATTTTGGGAGGCTGAGGCAGGCAGATAACCTGAGGTCAGGAGTTGGAGACCAGCCTGATCAACATGGTGAAACCCCACTCTACTAAAAATACAAAAATTAGCTAGGTGTGGTGGCAGGCATCTGTAACACCAGCTACTCAGGAGGCTGAGCAGGAGAATCGCTTGAACCCGGGAGGTGGAGTTTGCAGTGAGCCAAGATCACACCATTGCACTCCAGCCTGGGGGAGAGAGCAAGACTCCATCTCCAAATAAAAAAAAAGAAAAAGATACAAAACAACGATTACATCAATAATCAGACACATGGTATAAATTAATTGTATTTACCATGGCTAAGGGAACATAAGACAAATTTGGAAATGTGTTTAGAAAACAAAAAACTCTTTAAAATACATAAATGTATGGATTTGTAAAAGAACTAAATATAATTTTTTGAAAGACAAAATAATATATTGGATATATTTAATGTCTACTTAGATATGGATGAAGAGAGAATTAATGAATTGAATGACATTTCTGAAGTCATTTTTCAAAATACAGCCCATAGAGACAAAAAGACAGCATGAAAAAGAAATCAAACATACGGCAGTTTAGACAAATGCCTCCAGGTAGCACAATTTAATCTAATTGTGTTAAAGGGCTATATTAAAATTGTGACTACTACTGTTGAATTGAAACTTTTATTATTATTAAAAGACCCATCTTTTTACTACATTTTTCCTTAAAGTGTGTTTTGTCAGATATCAGGAGCTATGACACTTTAGTTTGATTAATGTTTGCATTATATAAATGTTGATCTTCTATTTTCAACCATTTCACATCCTTATCTACTAGATGTAGTTTTTGTAAATAACCTGTAGCATTTTAAAAAAAAATTCTTCTTTGAAATGGAGTATCAGTCTGTCACCCAGACTGGAGTGCAAAGGTGCAATCTCAGCTCACTACAACCTCCGCCTCCCAGGTTCAAGCGATTCTCCTGCCTCAACCTCCCAAGTAGCTGGAATTAAAGACATGCACCATCACGCCCAGCTAATTTTGTGTTTTTAGTAGAGATGGGGTTTCACCATGCTGGTAAGAATGGTTTCAAACTCCTGACCTCAGATGATTCACTCACTTTGGCCTCCCAAAATGCTGGGATTACAAGTGTGAGCCACCATGCCCAGCCAACATTTAAAAATTTTTAAGAACTCATTGTGATAATTTTTAAATGTTTTTCCTGGAACATTTACAGAGTTTACCTTTACCGTTGATATGTCCGATTTACTATAATTTACATTAATTTATGCTTTCTACTTGTCCTGCCTGATCTTACATCCTCCACTCCATCCACCTTTATAACTTCTTTTGGAGGTACTTATTTTTCTCAATCTATTTTTTCTTCTATAATTTTTGAAATTGTACTTTCTTTTCATCATTTTATTACTCACTCTAGAATTTAATCCATGTATATGTGAATTATTAATATCTGAAGTTGATCATCATCTTTGCACTCTTCCAAAACAACTTAAGACCCAACAATGCTCCATAGCCTGCCAGTCAAATTATATGCTTTTGTTATGAAGTTTATTTCTATCCATCAAAGGTGAGGGCAGTTGACCTGTGGTTACTGTGGTGTGTATGTCTCAGAGCACCCATTAGAGTATAAAAGAAGTTCACATATGCACACTTTAATCCTTTCAATGATAAAAATAAATTATGCTCATCAGAAATAGTAACACAAAAATAGAAAACCACATATGAAAAATACAAATTTAACAAGTTAATGACCAAAATATTATTACATTACAATCTTATCAGGTCAGACACATAACGTTATTCTATTACAAACACACATATAATTATAGAATTCTTTCTACCAAAATGTAAAGTTATATTATATGATGATTTTATTACATAGAAATGAGTAACAATTGTTTTCATTATTTAATTTGACAGTTATTTTACTTTTTAAAGTAAAACATACATTGGTCATTTGAAAAATTAGATAAAGCTATGAATAATTATGTTAGAGATCATATTGAGGGACTAGGGTTACATGTTGTGTTCACCGAATCATTTACAATGAACATAAACATTTATAATCACAAAAAAGGTATTTCTGAAAATCAGTATCTGTTACAATCATTCAAATGCAATGTCATTTATTTATATTGCATTATTTAGTCTATTGTTTTCTCATTTTTTAAAAAAATAACAATTAAGGCAAGGAGGGAATCTTTATGGTTAATATTTAAAATTTTATCTTTAGAAATAAAAAAGTAGTTCATCATACATAAAAGAAAAAACAAATTTAATCTGTAAGAGTACATTATCTTTAATTTTCTTAAGTCAAAAACAGTTTACATATTAGCATCAGTGTAAACATCCTCTCTGACGTCGCAATGTTAAGACTTCTGTTGCCTCGGTCCCATCTCATTCTGACCCTGGGCTCATTGGCCCTTACAATTTAATCTGAACAATGGAACCAGAGACATCAGCACTGTCCAGGCTCTCTGATGATCTTCATCCTTCGCCAGCGGCAATTCATGAAATAAATACAGGTAAAACCAGATTCTGCTGTTATTGCTAAATAACCTCTTCTTTTGATGAGAAAATAATATTAAAAATAATGAGTTCATAACCAAGTGCTTTTAGAGGAGGATTTCAAAATCTTTTGTCTTTATAAATGAGTTTAAGATTTTCTAATTGAAGGGGATTTAAATCTCAGAAAATTACAGTTTGGTAAGTAAATATTTACAATTGCACTAGGTTTAATATATTTAGGGGAATGTTATTGACTTTTGGTGAATGTCGTTGACTTTTGGTGTCTATGAGTTCTGCTTCACTTGTACTGAAGAAATACACGCAATATGCTGTGGAGAGAATTTATTTAGTGAGAATTAGATAAAGGCTTTTCATGCTCCTTTCATTAAGATTAAATTCAACTTTAAGAAGTAGCAGAAATAGGTATTTAAATTAATTTGAATATTTCTACTCTTGCTTCTATTTCCAATTTTACTGCAGATGCCAATGCCCATTATATTCTTACAATTACTATTCTACACCACTGGTATTGTTACCACTACTAAAGAAAAACACATATTGAGTGGTTAATATGTTTCAAGCATATGCTATCGACTTTGTATACATTAACTTAATCTCTACAATATATCTATAAACGATTATTGTATTGTTACCTGTATATTATATACCAAGGAACTAAGAATTTTTTAAAAGAGTAAGAATTTACCACATTTCACAAAGCAAAAAAAAAAAAAAAAAAAAAAAGGAGCCAATTTTAAAACTTTCTTATGATTATAAAATTTGACAATTTGTATCATGTATAATATGCCATGTAATTATATGTTCAGGTATCATATAAGTATGTGTATATACATATATCTGGATTATAGTTGTTGGATACAATTTTTTTTTATATTTTTTAGAGTTTTCTGAGGAAAGTACAATATACTCAGACCTCAAAGTTCATTTTTCTTCAAATATCCAGAACGGAAAAATAACTAAAACTTCGAAAACAAAAGGTAAAAAACATTTAAAACTCTAGATTCACTTTTTGGCTTAAATATTTTAATGAACTAATCATGAAAACAGATATTCTCGGGCTAATGTCTGAATCAGGATTTTTTACTTGTCCCTACACTTTTTAACGGGTCGTAGGAACCTACAGTGCTCTGTTAAGAGCAAATGAGAATGGTCAACGAGGCAGCGATAGACACAGTGACTTAGAGCAGTGTACCAAGGTCATGGAAAAAGAATGTTTCAGGCCTGGCGCGGTGGCTCACGCCTGTAATCCCAGCGCTTTGGGAGGCCGAGGCGGGTGGATCACGAGGTCAGGAGCTCGAGACCATCCTGGCTAACACGGTGAAACCCCGTCTCTACTAAAAACACAAAAAATTAGCCGGGTGTGGTGGCAGGCGCCTGTAGTCCCAGCTACTCGGGAGGCTGAGGCAGGAGAATCGCTTGAACCCGGGAGGCGGAGCTTGCAGTGAGCTAAGATCACGCCACTGCACTCCAGCCTGGGGGACAGAGCAAGACTCCGTCTCAAAAAAAACAAAACAAACAAAGAATGTTTCATACACAATTCCCTGGTTTGATATTTTAATTTTGAAAAAGTTAAGTGTCTTTTTAGTACTTCAGTATTCCTACAAATGGAGGATGTGAGATACCTCATGATGAACATGATGAATGAATTTTTATTAAAACCGTCACAGAATACCTGTCTTGCCAACAGCAAAAGTTGGAGGTTTTTTCTTAACCTAGTTCTATTACAAAGATGAAAGATAGAGTTTAAAAAAAAAAAAATTAGGGAGGGGGGCCGGCCGTGGTGGCTCACGCCTGTAATTCCAGCACTTTGGGAAACCGAGGCAGGCGGATCACCTGAGGTCAAGAGTTCAAGACCAGCCTGGCCAACATGGTGAAACCTCGTCTCTACTAAAAATACAAAAATTAGCCGGGCATGGTGGTATGCGCCTGTAGTCCCAGCTACTCGGGAGGCTGAGGCAGGAGAATTGCTTGAACCCAGGAAGCGGAGCTTGCAGTGAGCCAAGATCGCGCCACTGCACTCCAGCCTGGGTGACACTGCGAGATTCCGTCTCAAAAAACAAAAAACAAAAAACAAAAAACAAAACTTATGGGAGGGAAATGAACTAAATCCAGAGTAGGATTTCTGAAGTGCTCTTTTGTAGCCTTTGGAAGAGTTCTTTACTAGGGCAAGTTGTTAGTTCATAAACAGCTCATATCTACATCAAAATGTTAATATCTTCCCAGGATGCACCTAAATCTGCAAAATAATTTTTAGAATTACTCCCCCACAGGCTGAGGTATTTTCCCACAGCACGGTGCTCCCATGAGCTTAGATTTCAGACCAATTCAAGTGGGTTAAATATTCTTGGCAAAAGTTATTTTTAGTATCAACTCCTGAATCTGGTTTCCTTTGATTACATTAGCCAACTTCTCTCTTTTTGAACAGTGTCTCCGTGGTGCATTGCTGCTGTGATATTTGCCTTCCTTTATATAATCACTCTGGTAATAGTTGCAGCTATGGTAGCTAAGAGTAAGTATTTTTTATAGCAATTTCATTAATTTTTTAATTACTAAAATATAATTTTAAATAGCCTTTAAATTTGGTTCTAAGGTTTTCATGAAGATATTTTTCTCATTTGTTATTTTAGTTATTTAAGAGTTAATTTCATCAATTCAGTGTTTTGAGTTATCAGCAATGGCATAGGCCCAGGTGTCCTCATCAAAAGATGTTAGTGGATAGCTGAGTATATTGACAGAAATGGAAAATAGTACCAGTATTCTATATTTTATTATATTGTTATTGACATTAGATTCATAAGCTGTGAGATGTAATAAAATGTGAAAATGTTTATAGATATTATTGGTTTGGCAGTTAAAAGTTAATTTATTATGATATCAAGTTCAGATCGTTTGAAAGAGCAATTTAATAGAGGCAATAGAAGATGGTGGGTAGAGAATCATCAAAAAAGGAAAGAAAATGATCAAGATATCAAACTGAGTCTGCATATTGCTTGCACTAAATTTGTCTTAATATTATAAAATATATAGTCTTTTAAAATAATAAATTTATAAAATAATCCGTACTATAAGAAAACTAGAAACATGAAGTTCTTTCAATATAGAAAGTTAAGATGAATTTGATTCATTAAAAAAAGAAAGCCCAAAACATATGAAGGCATAAATAGATATAAAGCAATTCTAATGTCAAAGTGAACTATACTAGTACGGAAAAAAATATGTAACTTTTAGTAATAAACATCAACTTTTTTGAAATGTATGATTTCCTGTGAAGATACATACTATGATAAAATGACTCAGGAAAAAAGAGACAATTTGAATAAATATTACTATATACTGCAGAAAAAATAAGTAAATTAATCAAAGATGTGCCTCCAAATAGATACCTGGCTGATAATTTTTAAAGAATGAATTTCAGGTTGAGCATGGTGGCTCACGCCTGTAATCCCAAGACTTTGAGAGGCCGAGGCAGGAAGATCACCTGAGGTCAGGAGTTGGAGACCAGCCTGGCCAACATGGTGAAACCCCGTCTCTACTAAAAATAGAAAAATTAGCTGGGTATGGTGGCAGCCGCCTGTAATCCCAGCTACTCGGGAGGCTGAGGCAGGAGAATTGCTTGAACCTGGGAGGTGGAGGTTGCGGTGAGCCGAAATCACACCACTGCACTCCAGCCACGGTGACAGAGTGAGACTC
>NW_012102576.1:1681614-1692827 GCF_000951045.1 Mandrillus leucophaeus | reverse complement strand
GGAGGCTGAGGCAGGAGAATGGCGTAAACCCGGGAGGCGGAACTTGCAGTGAACTGAGATCCGGCCACTGCACTCCAGCCTGGGCGACATAGCGAGACTCTGTCTCAAAAATAAAATAAAATAAAATAAAATAAAATAAAATAAAATAAAATAAAATCAGGAAGACAAGGATGACTGCTATAACTATTAGGATTCAACTTTTTTTGCATGTCTTCGGCAAGGAAAAGTCACAATGTAAGAAAACCTAGTTAGACATAATATAAACCGGAATTGAAATTAACGACTGCAGTTATATGCAGATAATGCGCTTTCTTATCCAGATGCTTTAAAAAGAAACTACTGGAAAGAAAGAAATAATCAAAATAAAAAGAACAGTTCAATAAGTAAACTCAATCCAAAATTTAAATAGCTTTCTTATATACCAGCAAGATATAATATTCAATTTCCAGGTCCACTTTTCAAGCCTCTTATTTGATATTTCTTCTTAGATAGCTTTAAAAATGCTTGGCATATTACTTTCAAGCAAACATTTTATATTCTCAGCCCTGGTCCTTACTAGGATCAAGAAAAAAATCAGATACTTTAATACTATTAACTTTCTCTGCATCTGTTGACCGAATGTCTAGTGAGGTGATGCTGGGGGCCATCTGTGTTATCTCACAGCCACTGAATATCTTGGCTCACTGAGCCAGTGTAATTCTCCACATCTGCACTCCTACCCATCTAATCTGAGGCAATAACCTCCCACTCCATCTACTCCCTAAACTCCCAAGTGATATTACTATACCTACCCTTGATTTTTTCTAATCGATTTCCAGAATTGTCTCTTCAAAATGCAAATTGTATAAACTCACTTACATTTAATGATTAGTTTCTTAACACTGTGGATTCAGTGTAAATTTTCAAAGCCTGAACATGGTTTACAAGGCCCTTCCACCCTTCCATACTTGGTCCACAGCTCCCTTCCCCAGCTAGAAGAACACCCTTTCTCCCGAACCAGCCTCCAGCCACAGTTGTTGTCTTTTAGTTCATGGAATGTAACATCGGTAGTGTGACTGCGTAACTATTGTGCAAACAAGGATAACCTTAAGAATGACAGCAGATCGTATTAACAGTTACTCTGGGACAACAGGCATAAATCAGGATTTCTCTGGGAAAACTTGTGTAAATTGTAACTTTAGTCACGATCCTTCTTGCCACAGAGCATGTACGCAGACTGCTCTTTTTTCATTCTGTGACAGGTAAAAGGAGAATTCAAATTATTCGCTTATAATTAGGCCAAATTTATCTGTTATGACATCTTATGTACCAGTCATTTGTAGCATTTTCCAGTCTCGTGTGTATAATTATTTCCGTGATTATGTACTCAATGGCTGACTTCTGCTAGATTATCTTCATGAGAACAGAGCCTTTGCCTTTATTTGTTCGTTTTATCTTCTGCTTTTGAATAGTATGTTGACACATTGTAAATATTTAGTGAAATTTTTTTACTAAATAAACCGATATACCTAATAATGTATTTGGCATATATATATATAAGAGACTATGATACTTTATTAAAAGGCATAAAGAAGGTCATTAGTGAAGACATTATTATAAATTGAATATATATTAAATGTACCTTGGTGGGAAGATGAACGCTGAGATGATAATACTTTTCTAAATTCACCCAGCACTCATGTAATTTCAATGCAAGTGTATTTTCATGATAAATCAGTTCATTGTAAACTATACATTAAAGTAAAATTTTGTGAGATTAATAAAATACATATTGAAAGATATTAGCACAAGAGGTAAGGATCTAGCCTTTCTAGAAATAAGGCTATAAGTGATTTCACATGATACTTTTATAAAGTAAATGTATCAAAATAAAAGAAAGGAACCTAATAATAAAGTCATATGCAAATATGTACAAATAATATATAATAAAGTCATATGCACCTGTGTACAAATAATGTGTGCATATATATGTGTATGCATATAAATAAAATAAGATACAGTAGGCCCTTGAAAATGACAGATATCTAACAATAGGTATGGAAAAATAATTTTTTTAAGAATATAAAAACTAAAAAATAATTTCTAGGTAGATTACAGTGCTAAAAATAACAGACCAGGAAAAAAAATGTTGAAACAGTTTGAATACATATTCAAATCCATATAATATTATCAAAAGTATAACAGTCAAAGAAGTACAAAGAATTTTTTTAAAAGATGAGGCAAGGATACATAAGTAGGAAAAATGTCCAACTTTAAAGGTTGGACATTCTCATGGAAATGAGAATGAACTTTAAAATACATCATTTGCCCATTGAATTGACAAAAATAATACTTTTCCTCATAGATTAATGTGTGGAGAACGGACCCTCTCATACAAATTTGATGTATGAAACTGTCAAGTTATATTTTACTTATATTTTACATTTACTTATACTTTAAAAATAAGAAAAAAGTATGTATGTACACATACAAACACATACACATGTATAAATTTACCCAGTTAAGTGGGAAAGACATGCAATAATCTATTAATGTAGAAGCAAGTGTTAGTATGGAAGCAATCAATAATCTGTTTGCTATGGAAACAAGAATTAACTATTTATTCATAAGCATGCAAAAAATTGAAAATGGTCAAAAAATATATATACACGGCATTTTACACTGATTTTTGTTTTTATTTTTTTGCTGAAGTAAATAGTGTCAGAGGGACCATGAAGGGAGGTGTTTTTCTCTTTTTACAGTATATATTCAATTTCTTTTGTAAAGTAAATTCATGTGTTACTTGTTTAAAAGAGAAAATAATTGAAAGAGGAAATTATACTCCAGAAATGAAAAATCTGTACAGGGACGTGTCAGACACACACAATATAGTAAATAGCAAATGTAGAGGTATGGCCTAGGCCTAAGATTCTTTTTTTTTTTTTTTTTTTTTGAGAGGGAATCTCGCTCTGTCACCCAGGCTGGTGTGCAGTGGCACAATCTCAACTCATTGCAACCTCCACTTCCTGAGTTCCAGTGATTCTCCTGCCTCAGCCTCCCAAGTAACTGGGCTTACAGATACGTGCCACCATGCCTGGCTAATTTTTGTATTTTTAGTAGAAAGAGGGTTTCACCATGTTGGCCAGACTGGTCTCAAACTCTTGATTTCAGGTGCTCTATCCGCCTCGGCCTCCCAAAGTGCTGGGATTACAGGCATGAGCCATCATGCCCCGCCATATGGCCTAAGATTCTGATGGATGCTCCTCTGTAATGGTGTTGTGCTGTTCCAGTCCAGATATATATATTGAAATGTATTGACAAGACAGGTAGGGATGTAGCCGTTCTAGAAATAAGGCTGTGAGTAATTTCACATGAGAAGTTTATAAAGTAAATATATCCAAATAAAAGAAATGAGTCTAATAATAAAGTCATATGTCTCTCTGTACAAATAATGTGTGCATATATATGTGTATGTCTATATATAATACTATACGATAGTTTTTTCAAAATGACAGATATTTAACAGTAGATTTTGAAAAATAATTTTTTAAAGTAAAAAATAATTTTTGAAAAATAATTTTTTAAAAGTAAAAAATAGTTTCTAGATAGATTATGGTGCTAAAATTAACAGGTAAAATATAAGGAAATATGTGCATGTGTGTGTTTGCATGTGTGTGTACATATATAGAGAGAGAAGGTATTATTCAGCCTTAAAAAAAAAAAATGGAAATCTTGCCATTTGGAAAACATGGATGAACTTGGAGGACATTATGCTTAGTGAAATAAGCCAGACGCAGAAAATATTGCATGATATCACTTATACGTGGAATCTTTTTTATTTTTAAGTTGAACTTAGAGAAACAGAGAATAGAATGGTGGTTTCCAGAGTCTAGGCAGTAGAAGAAATGGAGAGATATTGGTCAAAGGATACAAACTTTCAGTTAAAAGATTAATAAAGTCTAGAGATGTAATGTTCACCATGGTAATTATAGTTAATGATAATGTATTGGACTCTTGAAATTAGCTAAGAGAGTAGATGTTTAGCTCTTAAGTGTTCTCACTACACACACACACACACACACACACACACAAGGTAAATATGTGAGGCGATGGACATATTAAGTTGCTTGTGGGAATTATTATACAGGTCTACTTATACCAAAATACCACATTGTACACCCTAAATATATACAATTTTTGTCAGTCATACTTAAATAATGCTGGAAAATAAATACAATTCAATAGAATGAATTACCACTCCATATAGAAGACTATTTTATTGCTAGAGCCAAGCTGTGTTTTATAGCAATTGGACATACTACTTTGATAATTACACCTTGGTAATGTTTGAGAACACTAGCATAGTTTAAGTGTAGTGAATACTTACTTTTAAATGAAATAAAATATAAATTGGTAAAATATCCTGATAAACAGATGCTTTTCCCTCTGTTTTACTATTATCAAACTTTGTCCTAACAACCAAAAGGTAAGAGAGAAGCAGTTGAACCATTAGAAGTAGTTCCCTGCATCAAATGAGCTAATCCTATATGTTGTGAATTACCAATTAGAAGGGAAACCTTCAGTGGATATTAAGGGCTTAGCATAAATGAACCAGAAATCATTAAATATATGACAGAAATAGAGGAGGAAATGGTAAATAAACAAGAATATTCTTGGGTAGAAAAATAATTCATGCATAGCTTGCTTATGCAGTGATGCCTTAAGACTTAGCTTGATTATTTGGTTTCTCATTTGGGACAAGATAGGGAAGTGGTTGTTTCACGTTCAACTAAGATCATGTTCATGACTAGCCACATCCATCCTGTGAAAATATATTTAAAATACAGACTAACCCAATTTGGGAACAAAATGGAAAATTGCAAATTTGAGCAAATGGAAAACTGGTGACAATATTTTCCTCTTTTTCCATTAAATCATCATAAGAAAAATACTCAACTTCAGTACTCTGGGTCTGGCGAGGGAACGATTCAGCAGTACTTACGACATTTATTTCCATGAGTCTAGCAATGCATCTGGTACTCAAGCTGAAATAACTTGGTTCAGATAACTTAAACTCATGGGGATATGAGTTTGTACAGGACTAAACCAAAACCTTGTGGGTAAAATATTGTAAGATTTTGTTACTGGACAGGGATCAGATCTGATCTTAGTAAAGCAGAAATGCGGACAGATTTCTTCTACAATTCATGTCAAGTCTCCCAAATCTTTTATACGTGACCATGGACCATTAAGACTGAAATTAATTCAAATTAGGGATATTTGTTCTTATTTTAAAAATTCAAAGTGTGCCATCTTTAGTGTCAGAGTCATAAAACTATAAAACACATCAATGCAAAATCATGTAGTTTAAAGATTTTATATATGAAGGTAGTTAGAAATATAACTGATAAAAAATAGTACAGTTGTGCAAATAGTACAATTTTGTATAAGTTTAATGTTAATGAATTAGAATTTTAGCATATAAATAATTCATAGCCTCTGAAGATGACTGAAAGGGTACCATTATTCAAGGTATGGTCTGGGGGTACTTACTCTGGAGGTAATTTGTAGAAAATATTGGAAAGTAATAGTGGAAAACTAGAGAGAGTTTGTATAATACTAAAATAGCTCAGCATAAAAATAATGACAATCTAAGTAGGAAAAGGTTATGTTACTGTGAAGAAGGAAACAGATATAAGAACTATTGTCATGATAAACAGTACTTTGTGACTAATCAGATGTATATTTCGTCTAAGGTGTTTGCTGCAAAAATAGCATAGGTTTTTTTTCCTGACTGCCTAGGTTAACTAACTGCTTAGAATAACATCAATCACATAGACAAACATGTGCTTATTAAGTCACCAGTCATTGACTCATAAATATATTTCATAAGTAAAAATTCATACCTTAATATAAATTGCCAATGATAATTTACTATTTGTTCTTCATTCAATTAAAACAATGAATGCATAAATTGTGTTTAAGAAATGTTGGATATCTGTTTTATTTGCCATCCCAAACGTTTGAAAGTGATAATAGTATTTTCTTTTGCAAATATTGTGAATTTCAGTTCATTGTCTTGAGGAGATCCTGCACAAGGCAGCCATTGAGACTGCACATTGCAACATAATATCACAAAACAAAGGTAAGTATTGGTTTACAATGGGAATGTTGGTATCTATCACACATAAGCTGTTTAAGTCTAGACATATTTTGTAAATATATGTAAATATGTATTAGGTAAATATTCACTTTGTAAATATAAGACCAAAGTTAGTTAACAATGGTGTACTTATCAGAAAAACTCTCATATATCAGGACTTCTCTTGCCGTTAGGGAGGGCAGTTGAAAACAATAATGCAAAAATTATAATTCATTCAATGACCGTAGGTGACAAAGTTATCTTCTTGCATGTACTTTTTGTTTGTCAAGGTAATTGGTCTTCCTCCGAAGAAAACTGACATTTTATATCTACTGAAAATAAAATCTTGGCATCAAAGAAATTTGTTCTGAAGCATTGAGCTCCAGTCCCACCAAGGCAAATAATGAAGAATTGGAAGTGTTTCGTGTGATATTCATTCTTATATTTTCTTACACATCATATAATTATAAATAGAGAATTTTTAACATCTTGTGTTCATTTAAGCATGCTAAACTCAACATTTTATAAATTGGAGACATCTCAATCAAACTCAAAAGATCAAAATATGACCTTAAAATGGTTTTAGATTTTAAATATATTTGCATACAGAAGTAAATGCAAATATAAGAAATTTCAAATGTTGGCTAATAATGGGGGAAGAAATCACATAGACATAGAAACTAAAGGGAATCTGGTCACAAGTGGCACCTAAAAAAGAGCTAATATTTGTTGATTGCTTCAAATATTCCTGGTACTACATCAATGATTGTGGACATTAACTCATGTATTTTCCCAGTAATCTTATGATACAAGTATTATCATTGCCATTGTTGTATTAATAAGAAAACCAAGACCCAGAGAGAATGATAGTTTTTTTCTGGGTATCAGAAATAGTAAGAATTAGATGCTTAAACTATTATTTAAACTAAAAGAGTCTAACTCTAAAGATCAGGAACATAGCCATTATGCTATGCTGACCCCAGAACAAAAAATCTCAATGAATCAAATTGTAAGAATATTGCTTCTTTATAAATAGTCAGAGCTGCTTATACAAGCAGATTTACATTTTTCCACCCTGGATATATCTTCTAAAGAGGAACAGTGAGAAAAAGAATAGTAGCTCTTCATAAGGACTATTTTGATATGAATTGTTGTTTGGAATGTGAATAAAAGACATTAACAGCAGTAATGTTTCCCCCCAGTAGATCCTAGCAAGCCAAAAGAATATAGATGTCTTTTATATTTTTGTTCTCCTCTACTATGTGACTATTACCTCTATATTATTTCTTCTTTTTCATTGTATTGAAGTTCTGTTATTGCCTTTAATGAAGACTTCAATGCAGATCAATGACGATAAATTTAGGGCATATATGCTGAAAATTTCCATACAGTATTCTTAGAAGGCACTGTTCATAATATCCTTCCCTATGATACGCAATATCATAATTGCAATCCTTCATAATTGCAAAAAAAAAGTGAGCGTAGACCTCACGTTGAATAACTTTCAACAGAGCATACCAGAAAGTCTCCTCCAATTGAATTACTCTCATCTCATCTACATATGGTGCTTCAAAGTGAACTTGTATATACACATCAGCAATGAGCTCTTTCAGCAAAAGCAAGCAAAAACTGCACACAAAGAGCAATGAATTTGCTAAGGCAATAGCTCCTATGGTCTATTACCTCAAAATTTGTTTTTTTGTTTTTTTGTTTTGTTTTGTTTTTTGAGACGGAGTCTCGCTCTGTTGCCCAGGCTGGAGGGCAGTGGCGTGATCTCGGCTCACTGCAAGCTCCGCCTCCCGGGTTCACGCCATTCTCCTGCCTCAGCCTCCCGAGTAGCTGGGACTACAGGCGCCCGCCACCACGCCCGGCAAATATTTTTTAGTAGAGACGGGGTTTCACTATTTTAGCCAGGAAGGTCTTGATCTCCTGACCTCCTGATCCGCCCGCCTTGGCCTTCCGAAGTGCTGGGATTACAGGCGTGAGCCACCGCGCCAGGCCCAAAATTTGTTTTTATAAATCACAATTTCCCCATAACCTAGAGTAGAAGAGATAATATCTGAATTTTTCACAACTGATACAAAATATCAAACTATATATTATCAAAGGCTTATGAACTCCAGTAGGGCGAATAAAATGACAAGTTAGGTGTATCATATATAACTGTTGAAAAAAAAGACAAACAGAAACTTAAAGATAGGAAGAGAAGCAAAGTTTACTTTCAAAGGAGCAACAATTATAATGGCAGCTAACCTATAAAAAGAAAAAGAAAATGAAGGCTCTATGATTACTGATTGACAACTGCCATAGTAAAATTCTATTCTCAGAGACAGCTATCTAATCAAATGTGAATGATATGAGCATCTAATTATACTCCATAGGTAAAAGAAAGATCATTTAAGTAGAACAAAAACAATGTATTACCTTTATATCTGTATTAAGAAAGTACACTAGAAGAATATCCTTTTTTTTTTTTTTTTTTTTTGAGATGGATTCTCACTCTGTGGCCCAGGCTAGAGCACAGTAGCATGAACTCAGCTCACTGCAGCCTCCACCTCCTGGGTTCAAGCAATTCTCCTGCCTCAGCCTCCCAAATATCGGGGATTACAGGCACATCCCACCACGCCTGGCTAATTTTTGTATTTCTAGTGAAGACCGAGTTTCACCATGTTGGCCAGGCTGGTCTCAAACTCCTAACTTCAGGTGATTCGTGAGAGCTGGGATTACAGGCGTGAGCCACCGCGCCTGGCCCAGAATATTCTTTTGGTTTAAGAAAATGATCTCAGATGAGACCTCAAAGACTCTGGATAAAAGACAATGAAATAGGTAAATACAGATGTAAGTCTAAATGAATAGCAATTATATCAAACCATAAATAATGTCTACTATTTTAATTGCATAAAACTAAAGTTTACTACGTTACATTCACTTACATTAAAATAAGAGTTTTACTCTTATTTTTATTAAGAGTTTATTACTCTTTTAACTCAAAAGAGTAATAAATAGAACTAAAAAGCTCTAAGTTTCTTATAATGGCTGGGAAGATGTAAAGTAACTATATATATTGGACATTAGTAAGTCAAGGATGAATATTATGACTTTCAGAAAATGACCAAAATAATAGCAAAATACTCTATATAACTATGATGATGATGGAGGAATGCATCTTAAAAATGGAACAACAGTAATGTAATGGAGTAATTATCAATCACTAGAACAATATTTAAGTCAATAAGAATAATATATATTAGAATCATTCTTAGAAATTTATGCTGAAGGCTGTGGGCATTCTAGCAAGAACTATCTACTGTGTCTTTAGTGGGGTATTCAGGAGGTCATGTGTTACTCAGGGTGGATATTACAGAACAGAATAAATGCTTTTGATCTGAAAAGTAGAAGCATCCCCAGGTACCTCAGAATCACAGTTTCCTTGTGTTCCTCTTTCCTATCAACTAAGTCTTGCTTGCAGACTAGTTCTAATTATCTCTGCTCATTGCTCCTTTTGCTACAAATGATTTAACTTTCTTTGGCTTCCTCATAGGTCTTATGGATTTCCTTTTCCCAAGGTTTGGTGTATAGCTAGAGCTTGGGAAACCATATATATTTTTTCAGCCTCTTTTTCTAGTGAAAGATAGCCATGTGCACTTGTGTGAAGAAGTCATATTAAGAGTCTCATCTTCACATAATTCTTCACTCTATTTCTTTCAGTGACAAGGAAGACATGAATTAAACGTTCGAAGTCCCCATTTAGCTCTATTTCTTCCCCCTGAGACATATATGTCTTTGGAAGGACTACTTTGTCTCCAGGTAGACTTATGGTAGTTGATTCTTCCAATTTTTTCAATAGCTGAAATTTCAAACATAGTCATGATCTAAATTTCTATTTTTCAATAGATCCTTTGTTCCAGGACTTTGTAGTCCCCAGATATAATTCCTATGAACAACTTATCACTGACTATTCTATTTTGGTTGAATTTCCCATTATTGTTCCCCCAAAGAGAATGCCTCCTATCCCAAAGTGGTTGGAGAGAATATGTGAATATGTTCTACTTCCAAAAGCCTATTATTCAGAAAGGGTAGTTTATATTCTGTGTTGAACACTGTCTACTAATGAAATAATAAAAACACCACAAGTGACTCATGATACAAGATAAAAAACAGGGGTAGTGCATGGTGCCACTGAAACTTGTCAGAGCAAAAAGAGGCGAGCGTGAGCTAAGCACAACTGAACACAGTATAAATTTCACTACAGAAAAGAAATTCTGTTTCCTTTGGACTCAGATGTTTATAGAGGTATTGGGGTAAGCAAGGAAAAACTGACCTAAGCTAGATACACTAGGTCATCAGCAGGCTAGCAAGTTTGTCTCCCTACAATTATAAAAATACTCAGAATGTTAAGTAAAGAAGTCAAGAAAATTTGGAATGTGACTCTCCAGGACATTAAGACATTCAAAAGTAGCCACATATATGGGAAAACAAAAAGCCACACAAAGACCCAGGAAAAATTCATGCTCCAAAAGACCTGAGAAGATCTCAAGCCTTTACCTAAGGCTAATCCCAAAGCCTAAAGTACATAGTTAATAAATAGAGAATTGCCTTGGCACAGAGCCAGTCTTCGAAGATTGGGAGAGGTAGCTATTTTTTTCAAGTGCTCAATTTTCAAAAACATCATAGGGCATACAAAGAAACGGGGAAACACAACCCATTGGAAGAAACAAAATGAATCTTTAGAGATTGCTCATGAGGGAGCACAAATATCAGATTAGTAGACCAAGACTTCAAAATAACTGTACTAAGTATGCTCAAAAAGTTAAAGAAAAAAACAGAAAAGTAACTAAAGAAAATTGGGTGATACACAGAACAAAATTAGAATATCAACAAATACAAAATATTAATATAAAAATAAACCAAACAAATTCTAGAGATGAAAAATTAAATAACAAAACTGAAAAATGTACTGTTACTACAAAAAAAAAAAAGAGAATCAGCTACCTGCCGGGCGCGGTGGCTCACGCCTGTAATCCCAGCTCTCAGGGAGGCAGAGGCGGGAGGATAGCTTGAGCCCAGGAATTCGAGACCTGCCTGGGTAATA
>NW_012102576.1:1675200-1680874 GCF_000951045.1 Mandrillus leucophaeus | reverse complement strand
GAGCTCCTGACCTCATGATCCGCCCGACTCGGCCTCCCAAAGAGCTAGGATTACAGGCCTGAGCCACCACACCCTGCCCTCTGTGGATAGTTTCTTTTGCTATGCAGAAGCTCTTAAGTTTCATTAGATCCCACTTGTCAATTTTTGCTTTTGTTGCGATTGCTTTTGGTGTCTTTGTCATGAAATCTTTGTCCATTCCTGTCTGTGTCCAAGATGGTATTGCCTAGGTTGTTTTCCTGCGTTTTTTTAGTTTTAGACAGAACTACCATTCAATTCAACAATCCCATTACTGGGTATATACCCAGAAGAATATAAATCATTCTACCACAAAGACACATGCATGTGAATGTTCACTGCAGCACTATTTACAATAGCAAAGGCATGAATTCAACCTAAATACCCATCAATGATAGACTGAATAAAGAAAATGTGGTACATATACACCATGGAATACTATGCAGCCATAAAAAAAGAATGAAATCATGCCTTTTACAGGAACATGGATGGGGTTGGGGGCTACTATCCTTAGCAAATTAATGAGGAAACAGAAAACTAAATACCACATGTTCTCATTTGTAAGTGGGAGCTAAATAATAAGAACTTATGAACACAAAAAAGGAAACCACAGACAGTATGGTCTACTCAAGGGGATAGGGTGAGAGAAGGGAGAGGAGCAGAAAAGATATCTGTTGGGCACTAGGCTTAATGCCTGAGTGATGAAGTAATCTGTACAGCAAACCCTTGTGACACATGTTTACCTACGTAACAAACCTTCACAGGTAGCCCCAAACCTCAAATAAAAGTTAAAAAAAGAAGACACTGTGGAAGAAAAGATGCCTGAATCTGAAGACATAGCAATGAAAACTAAACAAAATGAAACACATTAAAGAGCATTTAAAAAGTTTATGAATGGAGTATCAGTGACCTGTGGGACTGCTGCAAGAGGCCCAACGTATGCATAAAAGCAGTCTCTGGATACATAGGAGGGGGCAAAAAGTATTCAAAGAAATTATAGTTGAAAACTGAGATTTAAATAGTGAAATTGAAATGTTTCCAAATTTCTAGAACTACAAGCATATAGATCTAGAAAGCCCATGAACCCCAAGCAAAAGAAACATGAGAAAATCTACTCAAATGTACATTATAATTAAGTTCTTCAAAACTGGTGATAAAAAGTATGTAAAGCATTAGATAAGAAATGTTTTATGCTGGGGATTGTCAAACTTTGCTTATTAAAAGTTAAATTATTCATCTTTTTCTTTTTTTTTAACAACTGCCCACTGACTCACTCAGGACAGCAAAGCCAGTAATGCTATGTTCAATCAAGCATTCTAGGCCCAAGTCACACCTCACACCACTGCAGTCCCAACCCTGGTTCATTCCCTCTTGTGTACAGACAGCTGCGATAGTTTTACTCCCTATCACCCCACCATTCTTCTTCAGTGTCATGTCTTGGTTCACTTCAATCACTTTCCTCTGAAAGTTATTCCTCTTTCTCAAAGATGAAGAGTCTTCATGTTCTTACATTCTCAAGACACATCCTCTCATGGAATCCACTGTCTTCCCTGTAATGATTGTTCGTTTAGTGCCCTTGCTTGTTTCAGACAACTAATGATTCTATACAATCATGAATTCAAATCTTAAGTAACATGAGAGGAGAACTAACTTCTTATAACTTGAGAATGTGGTGGTGTTTGTTGATTTGTTTGTTTTTTGGAGACAAGATCTCATTTTGTTGCACAGACTGGAGTACAGTAATGCAATCACAGCTCACTGCAGCCTCAACCTCCCAGGCTTGAGTGATTCTTCCATCTCAGCTTCCCAAGCAGCTGGGACTACAGGTGCACATCACCACGCCCAGCTAATTTTTGTATTATTTATAGAACATACATAATAGAGCTGCACATCACCACACACAGCTAATTTTTGTATTATTTATAGAACATATATTTATAGAACATAAATATGTTGCTGAAACTGGTCTCAAAATCCTGAGTTCAAGGGATTCACCCACATCAGCCTCCCAAAGTGCTGGGATTACAGGTATGAGCCACCATACCTGGCCTGGTGTCTTTTCAGTAACGAAACAAGAGTGAGATTATCCACTTCAATAAGCAAAAAGCAGTAATTTAATTTGATGTGATTTTTAAGAAGATCTTTGTTTCCTCTGAGGAACTGGTATGTTGTCTCACCAGAATTCAGGAGAAATGTGTAATTGACCAGACCAGAGGTCCCCAAGCCCCAGGCCACAGACCGGTAAGGTGGCCTGTTAGGAACCGGGAGCACAGCAGGAGGTGAACGAGGAACGAGTGAGCAAAGCTTCACCTGTATTTACAACCACTCCCCACTGCTGGCATTAGCACCAGAGCTCTGCTTCCTGTCAGGTCAGCAGAGGCATTAGATTCTCACAGGAGCATGAACCTTGTTGTGAACTGCGCATGCGAGGGATCTAGGTTATGTGCTTCTTATGAGAATCCAATTCCTGATGACCTGTCACTGTCTCCCATCACCCCCAGATGGGACCATCTACTTGCACGAAAATAAGCTCAGTGATGCCACTGATTCAACATTATGGTGAGTTGTGGAATTATTTCATTATATATTACAATGTAATAATAATAGAAATAAAGTGCACAGTAAATGTAATGCTCTTGAATCATCCCAAACCATCCCTGTCTTGCTCCCATCCATGGAAAAATTATCTTTCATGAAACCAGTCGCTGGGGCCAAAGAGGTTGGGGACCACTGGACCAGACCATTCCTTGTTGTGTCTGCCAAAGAAATAGTATGAAAGGGCTGGGCACGGTGGCTCATGCCTGTAATCCCAGCACTTTGGGAGGCCGAGACTGGAGGATTACCTGAGGTCAGGAGTTTGAGACCAGCCTGGCCAACATGATGAAACCCCGTCTCTACTAAAAATACAAAACCCCGTCTCTACTAAAAATACAAAAATTAGCCAGGCTTGGTGGTGCTTGCCTGTAATACCAGCTACTTGGGAGGCCGAGGCAGGAGAATTGCTTGAACCCGAGAGGCAGTGGTTGTAGTGAGCCAAGATCACACCACTGCACTCCAGCCTGGGCAACAGAGTGAGACCCCATCTCAAAAAAAAAAAAAAATAGTATAATAACAAATAATCACTCACTGTCCCAAACTCCAGAATGAAAGGTTAACATATTAACATCTGTAGTTAATGCTAGCAAGGCAATATATGTTAGCTCCAGTTTATGAGACTTTAGAAATCCCAATTATAAAATTATTACTACATTAAATAAGTCGTTGATAATGATGGTAAATGGATGAAACATGGCACTTGTGACTGCTTTCAGTCATCCTTTCCTTAGCCAGAAAACATGCTCTTAAATACCTGAGACTCCTGGTCTGGATCTTCTCTAGCTTCACAGACCCAAGAAGCATATTACCTTAATATGCTATCCATTTTTAAAGTATTATGTGACTTTGAAACCACTTTGTACTGACTTGCTTCAACATATAATGGAAGTTAATAATCAAAGGGGTGTGGCAAATGTAAATTTTAAAATGTGTTTAAAAGGTAACTGATACTAATATCCAAGTTTTATCTAGGTCAAGTAGAAAACTTTGGGACAAATACAAAAATGAGCCAGGCATGGTGGCAGGAGCCTAGTCCCAGCTACTCTGGAGGCTGAGGCAGGAGAATCAGTTGAACCCTGGAGGTGGAGGTTGCAGTGAGCAGGAGAGTTTGCCATTGCACTCCAACCTGGGCAACACAGTGAGACCCCCGTCTCAAAAAAAAAAAAAAAGAAAAGAAAAGAAAAGAAAGGAAAAGTTTGGAACAATGTAACACAGAAGCAGATGTTCTTAACCTTCTCTTTGTCTAGCTACAGAACCCAAACCAAGGGGTAGGATCTTTAATAGGAATAATATATGTTACTGAAAGGGCTCTGGAGCCTTTGGGTATGCTAAAATGTTTGGGGCCAAATGACTCAGGGGAACTTTTTTCTTTGCTCATCCTTTCTTGGTTTCCAGCACAACTCATAACAGCCCCCTTAAAAAAAAGAAAAAGAAAAAAGCTATCACCACCTTAGGAAATGTCAAGAGAGAGAGTGGTTGAGGAGATGTGAATGTTTCCTTCTAGGTTGACAGCCTAATGCACCAGGATAGAAATAAAGACAGAGATCAGGACAGAAGTTGAATTCCTAGGAAATCTGAGCATGACGGACAAGATATGTACAATAAGTGATCCTACCAGTTGGTCTTCGAGAAAACAAAAGGACTACGATACTCCTCACTTTGTTAGAACTGAAAACCATAAAGCCAGAGTGATGGCAGCTCCTGTGAACTCCAGTGAAACCACAAAGGAAGTCACTGGGTCAAGAAATGCATTACGAGCCACCGTGAGGCACGACCACCCTTCTGCTTTGCAGAGTTCAGAGTAACAGTCCCTTCCTGTGTGAAAGGCGCTGACTGCTACAGCCTCCAGGACACCTTCTTACTGCATATGTGTGATAAATGTGAGATTCATTATTTTGTTCTTTGTAGAAAATTAAGTATGAAATAATGTCTTACTTTTTTGTCAAGTCTTTTCAAGGTTGCTTCTCAATAAATTCTTTTTTAAAAAATTGACGATTTCCACAAGAGTTTCTCCACTGGTTGCAAACCACATCTTTAATTTTCTTGGAAACATTTTGATATTATGATTAAGGACACTAGTTTGATAC
Organism: Mandrillus leucophaeus; assembly: GCF_000951045.1. NCBI lineage: Eukaryota > Metazoa > Chordata > Mammalia > Primates > Cercopithecidae > Mandrillus > Mandrillus leucophaeus. The sequence goes on along the minus strand of NW_012102576.1, from coordinate 1,676,177 downwards.
CAGATAAGGCAAGATATTAGTTTGAGTTGTGTCACTTATTATATTTATAACTTTGGTCCAGTTGAATTCCCTAATCTACTTTTTCCACATCTGTAAAATGAAGGGGATAAAAGTATCCTCATCACAAGGTTTTTCTAGGGATTGAATGAGAAAACATTGTTAACTGTTGTTATTGTTTCTTGTGTCTTCTTTGTTTGCAATTCAATAGTCTTTCTCCTTTGGTGCAGTTTTACGATTTCTTTTTCTTTCATGAAATACCTTATTTATAAAATCCTCATAATGTGGCAGAATCAAGGACTGCCTCAGCTGTTTATTATAAGGGATGTTAGGAACTCCCCTGTGCCCTCTTAAGCCTAATTTAGACTCTCCCCCACTGGTTGGCTGATGCCAATGACTCCATACTTGGAAATACATTTACTTTGTTTATGGGTGGAGTATTAGAGTACACATTATCCTTCATGTATAGCTTATTGTATGTGAGTTTATACCTGAATAATTATAGATGCAAATGGAATCAAAATTGGTATTTTCAAGTGTGAACGTGTTAAAATCTCCATTGTAACAGAATGGTAATGATGTTCTACCTAAGCATATGGCTCAAAGAAAACAAAAAGTGCAATCATCAAGCAGAAAGTATATTTATGGCCAGGCACGGTGGCTCATGCCTGTAATCCCAACACATTGGGAGGCCAAGGTGGGCAGATCACCTGAGGTCAGGAGTTCAAGACCAGCCTAGACAACATGGTGAAACCCCATCTCTACTAAAAATACAAAAATTAGCTGGGTGTGGTGGCAGGCACCTGTAATCTCAGCTACTTAGGAGGCTGAGGCAGAAGAATCACTTGAACCCAGGAGGCGGAGGTTGCAGTGAGCCGAGATCATACCATTGTACTCCAGCCTGGGCAACAGAGTGAGACTCTGAAAAAAAAAAGAAAGAAAAGAAAAAAAGAAGGAAGGAAGGAAGGAAGGAAGGAAGA
>NW_012102576.1:1665824-1675150 GCF_000951045.1 Mandrillus leucophaeus | reverse complement strand
GGAAGGAAGGAAGGAAGGAAGGAAGGAAGGAAGGAAGGAAGGAAGGAAGGAAGGAAGGAAGGAAAGAAGGACGGAAGAGAAAATACATCTATATATAACTCATTTCACACAATAAAATACACATAAAAATAAAATCTTAAGAAGTTTATTGGTGTCAATAAAGCAGACAAAACGTACTTATCATTACCATAATTGTTTTCAACACAATATTGTTTTCTGTGCCATAAAGAACCATAGTCATGTACCATTTTTTTAAAAAGAGTGCCTCTCTAGTGTCTCCAATATTTTCTTCATAGCTTCTGATGCTCATTATTCAGAGATTTTTGATAGTGATTTCTTGATCTGTAAAAGTCTCATAGACTTTTCTTTAAAAACAGGATTAGAAAAATTGTGGGGGACAAAAACAGGATCAGAGAATTTCCATTCCATCCTATGATGGTGTCTAAATGATGTGATGAGTAAAACTTGCAGGACCAACAATGTACATAACTTCACTGAAGTAGTGACATTAGCACCAGTGACAATCACAGTCAGGCATATGCACATTGCAACTGTCTCCTGGCCAACAGTGATTGTAAGACTTCATATATTTTGAGAGGCATGCTAATTTCAGAGACATTAAAATGTAAAAAAACAATATGTATTAGTCCATACTCACGCTGCTATAGGGACATCCCCAAGACTAGGTAATTTATAAAGGAAAGAGGTTTAATTGACTCAGAGCTCTGCATGGCTGGAGACGCCTCAATCATGGCAGAAGGGGAAGCAAACATGTCCCTCTTCGCTTGGTGGCCAGGACAGAAATGCCAAGTAGAGGGAGAAAAGCCCCTTATAAAACCATCAGATGTTATGAGAATCACTCACTATCATGAGAATTGCATGGCTGTAACTGCTCCCATGATTCAATTACCTTCCCACTCAGTCCCTCCCATGACACGTGGGGACTAGGGAAACTTCAATTCAAGATGAGATTTGCGTGGGGACAGAGCCAAACTATACCACAATGTATCTTAGACTCACTGAATTAAAGAAAAAAAAATATGAAAGTGAAGCAAACTCTTATAAAAATGAATAAGTCTTAAAAACACGCACAAAATACTGTATCAAGCCTAAGATTGAAAGGTATTAAATTTTCTAAAAATGTTATACAGAACTTAGGACATCTACTTACACAAAAACTGTAAGTATATAAAAATGTAATACATCTACTTGGATAAGATGTTTGAAAAAAATAAACTATACATGTTAACCAACTAATTAAATCACATTCCAATAAATTGTTCTCAGGACTTAGATGATATTAGAAATATAAAAACTCAGACAGTATGATAAAGGCTAAACAAATTACAAATGTAATTGATGTTAGCTCAGTAGAAGTATGTGGACAATGCAGCATCATGGAAAATATTATTGATATAAATAGAAATTCCTCCCTGAGGTCAGGAGTTCAAGATCAGTCTGGCCAACATGGTGAAACCCCATTTCTACTAAAAATACAAAAATAGGTCAGGCGTGGTGGTGCAGGCCCGTAATCCAAGCTACTCGAGAGGCTAAGGCAGGAGAATCACTTGAACCCAGGAGGCGGAGGTTGCAGTGAGCCGAAATCGTGCCACGGCACTCCAGACTGGGAAACAGAGCAAGACTCTATCAAAGGAAAGAAAGAAAGAAAGAAAGAGAGAAAGAGAGAGAGAGAAAGAGATAAAAGAAATTCCCTACTCCTTTAGACTAAGAAATATCTGCTTATTCTCCATTTAATGGGACTATGAAGGAAGACTTCAATGTGGTTCCTTATTTGAATTCAGTCCAACAGATGTGAAATATCTAAACACAGCCAAAACAAATGAAAACATCTCACATCAACAATCCTAAAAAATAAAAATTATTTGCACATTATAGGAATTATTTGATAAATGACATGTTGTTCAATATTCCATTTGGTCAATAGTTTTTTGGTATATCATTACAGAATAAAATAGAATATGCATTTTAATTTTATCCACAGAATAATATTGTATGCTAACATATATTGCTATACACCGTAGTGTAAATTCAAATTTTGTAGATATGTCGAAGAGTTTTCTCAGCCAAGTCACAAATCATGTTTCCTACACGATCTGGTGAAGCAATCGCTCTGTTGAAGCAAGAGGATAATTCTGAACTGCATAAGAGCCTGTTATACGCACTTCAACTATATCATTTATTACATTGCACTGTCACTGATGCTTATTAGTATGTCCAATGGAGTTCCTTAAAAAATGCAGTATATATTTATAATTTTAATACCATGTAATTTTATGTTTACTAGTATATAATAAAGATAAAATTTGCATATATGGGATGAAGAAAATCCCCACAATTTCTACATTCAGACTGTAGTGACAAATCTGCACTTATCTCTTTCCAGTCAGAGGTTTCTACACACAGAGAACCAAGAAAGGAGGGAGCAATATACAATTAAGTAGGGCAACTTAATATAAATTCAACTTTACATAAATTCTAGGGAAATTATAAAATTTGCCCTCTCAATGAAAATGCTATCATGAGATGAAATATTTTAAAATATCATAACATTTCAAACAAACAAACAAACAAATGCTTCTTTTTAAAGTAAATTGGCCAGGCGTGGTAGTTCACATCTGTAATCCCAGCACATTGGGAGGCTGAGGCAGGAGGATCACTTGAGTCTGGAGTCTGAGGTTACAGTAAGCTGTGATCATGCCACTGCACTTCAACCTGGGTGACAGGGTAAGACTTTTCCTCCAAAATAAAATAAAATAAATGTTTCTTAAGGGAAAGAAAACATGGAAAGAGAGAAACTATAATAGGAAATAAAGTACACATTGAAAGCATGGCAAAACTTCCAAAAGTACTTTGACTGTCGTGGAAGTTGGCATGTTTAATTTAATCATACATCATGATCTGCATTTTGGCTCAATGAGGACAGGTAGACAGTACACAGAAAGACAAATACATTTACAGAAAGTAATGATTAAATAATCAATATACATTAGTATGTACAGGTTTATTTAAATAGCTAAATTCAAACAGAGAGTTAAAAATTACCGGAAAATTGAGCTAAAAATAAACCAGATTTTCATGTATTTATATATAAGTATATATATACACAGTATTTATATATATACTGACTACTGTATATATATACACTGTATATATATGTGTGTGTATATATATATCGATTTCAGAAAGATAAGCTTGCAGAAAGACAATATATATATATATATATAAACTTTTCTTAGACTATTAGTTGTTCCAATTGCTGGCTAGGTGGAATTGGGCTTTTCTTGTTTTATTTTATTTATTTATTTTTTATTTTTTTGAGATGGAGTCTTGCTCTGTCGCCCAGGCTGGAGTGTAGTGGTGTAATCTTGGCTCACCACAACCTCCACTTACCAGATTCAAGCGATTCTCCTGCCGCAGCCTCCCACTAACTGGGATTACAAGCAGGTGTCACCATGCCCTGCTAATTTTTGTATTTTTTTGTAGAGGCAGGGTTTCACCATGTTGGTCAGGCTGGTCTTGAACTCCTGACCTCGTGTAATCCACCCCCCTTGGCCTCCCAAAGTGCTGGGATTACAGGTGTGAGCCACTGCACCCAGCAGAAATTGAGCACATTAATTGACTCAGTGTCCTCATATACAAAACGTACATAGTAATGTTATATATCTTGCTGCATTATGACAATAATCATTTGAGCTAATGCATGCAATTGCTTTACACAAAGCCCGGTATATAGTAAACACCAATAAATATTAACCATCAATATAGATTATATTTAAATTAAATCAATGCTGCATTACCACTCTACAGTAAGAGCAAGAGCATGATTTCTTCAATGAAGTTTTTTTTTTTTTTTTTTGAGACGGAGTTTTGCTCATGTTGCGGAGGCTGGAGTGCAGTGGTGGCATGATCTTGGCTCACCGCAACCACTGCCTCCCGGGTTCAAATGATTCTCCCGCCTCAGGCTCCTGAGTAGCTGGGATTACAGGCGTCCAACACCACGCCAGGTAATTTTGTATTTTTAGCAGAGATGGGGTTTCACCATTTTGGCCAGGCTGGTCTTGGACTCCTGACTTCAGGGGATCCACCCGCCTTGGCCTCTCAAAGTGCTGGGATTACAGGCGTGAGCCACCGTGCCGGTCCTTGAAGTTTTAACAGTAACTGAGTTTATTGGAAATGAGAACTTTTTCCTTTGTTTCTGGCATTATTTCTGGTTTCTAGAGCTTGATACCCCAGACAGTGACTGAAATTGAGTGAATGAGTGTATTGGTCACAAATCGTAGTTTGTGAGTCCTTGAGCCTGGTGGGTAGGGACTGATTTGATTACTGATCTCCAGTTCCCTGTCCTGAAGCTGTTCCCTGAGCTCTGTTTAGGCATTTGCTTGTCTTCTTCTCTCTCTCTTTTCTTTTATGTTCCAGTTTCAACAACAAAATCATAGGACATAGAGTTCTATGACATAGACTTTTTTTTCTAAATCCCTCTAAATTGCAAGGGGTTTCAGAACTACTTTAGCAATCCTTTAAAAAATTGCCGGAGCGCTTGACCAACAAGAAGGGACCTATTTGCCACTATTCTTGGACCATTTCAGAAGCTCATGAACTGCTCACCACTGAAACCACCGAACAACAGTTTCTAACCACATAGACAGGCAGGCTGTAGCAGTGCAGCCATCTGAAACTCTTGCATGAGATACTGACACCTTATTTTAGTCCCGCATATATGCAGCAATTTATTAATTAGTTATGTTTATTAAAAATAAACATGGAATCATTGTATTTTGAAATCAAACTACAGTTGTTCTTCTCTACTCTGGTTTCTAAAACCACTACCAATGAGAATCCCTAAGATTACTATTTCACATTATAACACTTTTATTTGCACACTTCTTATCCTAGTTAGATGTCTCATTCTGTAAAATTGTTATTAGACCGTTTTAAGCACTGATAAGGTAAATAACAATATCCAGATTTTTCACATTGCTCCATATCTGTCATTTTGGTTCCTTTTTTTTTTTTTCTTTTTTTTTTGATGGAGTCTCACTCTGTCGCCCAGGCTGGAGTGCAGTGGTGTGATCTCGGCTCACTGCAACCTCTACCTCCTGGGTTCAAGCAATTATCCTGCCTCAGTCTCCTGAGTAGCCAGGATTACAGGTACCTGCCACCACACACGGCTAATTTTTGTATTTTCAGCAGAAATGGGGTTTTGCCATGTTGGCCAGGCTGGTCTTGAATCCCTGACCTCAGGTGATCCGCCTGCCTTGGCCTCCCAAAGTGCTGGGATTACAGGAATAAGCCACTGCACCCGCCTTCTGTTTTATTTTCTTAACTGAAAAATTATTTTATATATTTTGGGGGTTTGATGTGATGTTTTGATATATGTACACATTGTAGAATTATTAAATCAAGCTAATTAACATATTCATCGCCTCACATACTTTTTATGCAATAGATCTCAAAAGCTCATTCCCATTGCCTAAACTGGAATTTTGTACCATATGACCATCATCTCCCCATTCTCTTTCCCCCAGTCTCTAGTAACAATCTACTTCTAGAAGTTTTTTTTTTTTTTTCTTTTTTGAGATAGAGTCTGGCTCTGTCGCCCAGGCTGGAGTGCAGTGGCGCAATCTCGGCTCACTGCAAGCTCTGCCTCTCAGGTTCACGTCATTCTCCTGCCTCAGCCTCCTGAGTAGCTGGGACTACAGGTACCTGCCACCGTGCCCGGCTAATTTTTTGTATTTTTAGTAGAGACAGGGTTTCACCGTGGTCTCAATCTCCTGACCTTGTGATCTGCTCGCCTCAGCCTCCCAAAGTGCTGGGATTACAGGCGTGAGCCACCGTGTCCAGCCTACTTCTAGAAGTTTTACTTTTTTAGATTCCACATTTAAATGAGATCTTGCAGTATTTGTTTTTCTGTGCTTGGCTTATTTCACTTGGCATAATGCCCCCCAGATTCATCCATATTGTCACAAGTAGCAGAATTTACGTTTCTTTTAAGGCTGAATAGTATTTCACTGTGTATATGTACCACGTTTTAAAAACTCATTCATCTATCATTGAACACTTAGATTGATTCCATATATTGACTGTTGTAAATAACGCTGCAAAAGAAGATACGCAAATGGACGACAGCATATGAAAACATGCTCAGAGTCACTAACCATCAGGCAGATGCAAATTAAAACCACAGTAAGATATCACTTCACACCTATAGCCTGGCTGTTATCAAAACAACAAAAACAGAGATAAGTATTAGCAAGGCTGTGGAGAAAAGGCAACACTTTACACAGTGTGGTCGTAGTTGTCAAGTGGGATAACCATTTGTAGGGGACAGTATGAAAGCTCCTCAAAAAACTAAAAGTAGAATTACTATACGATCCCAGCAATCTTTCTTCTGGATATATATTCAAATGAATAGAAATCAATATGTTGAAGAGATATCTGCACTCCCATATCTTTCATCTATTTTTGAATAAACCATTCACTATCAACCAGATGGTACAGTGGATAACTGATTTGGATTTTGGGGGAGAGGAGTGATTGAAGATATTTTTCTGTTTATGTCCAACCTGGAGGTGGATGTGTTTGGTCAATATTTGTCAATGATTTTGTTCATGTCACGATGAAAAGTAAAATTATAAATGTATCCCACACTAGTAAAATGAAATCAGCATGACATTGACGTGTAAATATCATGGTCAACACTTCAGAAGACAAATCAAAATGGAGTGTTGAATGAGAAATTAAAATCAGCACATATATCGCATTTTTCTCATATTGCTCTCATTTGACTAAAAGTTACAAGACAGTCACCCTTCTCCGGAAAAAAAAAAAAAAAAAGAAAAAAAAAAAACAGTAAGAACAGGCTGGGCGCAGTGGCTCAAGCCTGTAATCCCAGCACTTTGGGAGGCCGAGACAGGTGGATCACGAGGTCAGATGGAGACCATCCTGGCTAACACGGTGAAACCCCGTCTCTACTAAAAAATACAAAAAATTAGCCGGGCGAGGTGGCGGGCGCCGGTAGTCCCAGCTACTCGGGAGGCTGAGGCAGGAGAATGACGTGAACCCGAGAGGCAGAGCTTGCAGTGAGCTGAGATCCGGCCACTGCACTCCAGCCTGGGCGACAGAGCGAGACTCCGTCTCAAAAAACAAAAAACAAAAACAAAAACACAGTAAGAACAAGTAACAAAGAAATCCAGTCAATTATGGGAGAAGTTTCTGCAGTTCAACAAGAGGAATCAAATGACCTATAACAAAACAGCAACTCAGACTGTGATGTCATGAAAACCTGCTTTCCAACACCAGAGGAAGAACTTCCAGATGCAAGCATGTTTCTGAGGAAATACTTACATACTGAGGGATTAAGACAACATCACATCTGCAAAGCACTTGAGTAAATAGTACAAAAATATCAATTCTATATGTGAATGTGTGCATATACATGTATGCATATATATACACACACACACATAAACAAATATGCACATATACACACATACTATCCAAGATCAGCCTTAACCTTCTCCTGATCTTGACTACAATTTTAGACAAATTTCTTCCTAACTATAGTTCCCCGGCCTCCCTTTTCTTACAGTATTTACTTTAGAAAACATGCAGTTATAAATTATTTCTCAGCCTCTTTGAGGTGTAAATCTTTTCCGATCTCTTGCCAGTTTTACAACTCAGTAATGTCTTTTTCAAGGACCCAGAAGTCTTCTCTTTGAAATATAACCAAGAAAGATTACATTGAAGAAATCTGAGTCAAAACTAGCTATCTACACATTCTTTGTCTCTTTCTCACAATTTTTTCTGTAAGTCAGAAATTATTTTTATTTTATGAAGGTAAAAAATCCCTCCCTTCCTGAGTTTATTCATTAGTTAGAAAATTGGTAAAGAAAAGAATCAAGTACTTCTCCTGCAAACTATTTCTTATACAAAATGTAACAGAGTAACCTAATAATTGATGAGGTGAAGTCGTTATTTATGAAAGTACTTCAGCCAATAAATGAATAGGGAATGATTGAATTAAACTTTCAACGTTTTGTGACATGAATTAAGGGAGCTAATTAATGATCATCAGTTGCTGCTGACGTTACATAAAAGAGACACTAGATAGTAAGTGCCTCTAAATGGAACTACACTACTCTTATTATGAAATAGCAGGGCTTTTTCCCCCTCATAAAATTATTCCAACTGGAATTTTATCAAGTATCTACCTTGCTATCAATACACAGAATATATAGAAAAAAGAAGAAGATGTTGAACCACATACAGAGGTGCAATCAGTAAATCAAGACTGTGGAAAACCCTAAAAGACAAATGACTCAATGCATGCAAGCAACAAAAACAATAGCAAAAACAAAGGTAAAAAATATTACTAGTCACAATAGTGAATCCCTGTATAATTTACTTAAAAATAGGAAATGTACTGATTTAAATGTACTTAAAAATCAGGGAAATGTACTGACCAATGAAATCACATGGTGTCTGATATTTCACCTTGATTGGGGAGTGAGTCGATACTTGTTGAAGTTGGGTGATGGGCACGTGGTAGTTCACCCACTCACTCATGATAGATAGATACACACTCACCTTGATTGGGGAGTGACTTGAAGCTGGGTGATGGGCACAAGGTAATTCATTAAGCTAGTGTGTCTATATTAATTAACATTTACATTTTTTGATAACAAAAATTCAAATAATGTAAAAACTCTTGTGTCTACATTAGTCACTCGGTGCAGAGAACATAATTGAAGATCTATTCTACTAATTTCATCATGGTCAGAATAAGATCATGGCATGAAGCTGAACAATGAAAGCAAAGAAAAGAAAAGACATGTAGAAAGTAGAAATGAGGGCTGGGCATGGTGACTCAGCCTGTAATCCCACCACTTTGGGAGGCCGAGGTGGGCAGATCACTTGAGCTCAGGAGTTCAAGACCAGCCTGGGCAACATGGCAAAACCCCATCTCTACAAAAATAGAAAAATTAGCCCAGCGTGATGGTGCACACCTGTGGTCCCAGCTACTTGGGGGGCTGAGGCAAGAAGATAGCTTGAGCCTGGGAGTTCGAAGCTACAGTGAACAGAGATCATGCCACTGCACCCCAGCCTGAGTGACAAAGTAAGAACCTGTCTCCAAAAAAAAAAAAGAAAGTAGGAATGATTATCCCAGAACACCTTGACAGTCCACTTGTGGTAATTTTCTTCTAGAGCAGATTACTATGGTGAAACCAAGCAAGAAAATTTGGCACTGGGCAAAATGTTTTAACAAAGAGAAGATGGGGCTGAGCGCAGTAGCTCACGCCTGTAAT
>NW_012102576.1:1663345-1665469 GCF_000951045.1 Mandrillus leucophaeus | reverse complement strand
AGAGAGAGAGGAAGGAAGGAAGGAAGGAAGGAAGGAAGGAAGGAAGGAAGGAAGGAAGGAAGGAAGGAAGGAAGGAGAAAAGAAAGAAAAAGAAAAGAAAAGAAAAGAAAAGCTGGTGCCAACTTGGTATCCTCCCCAGAGGGCAAGTCACACCTTTAGTCACACCTTTTATCTGGACAGAAGAAGCAATTCTCCTCCATCTTCATGGTACCTGGGCTTATTAGAACCTGTGCTCCTACAGATTAATTATACAAGTTTGTTTGTTATATAATAGATTCTTTTACTTTGGAGATTTATTCTGTCCTTGATTCTTTTCCCCATCCTTGGCCACTGGCCCATTAGAAGCCTCATCTCATGATACTGTAGAAATATTTTCTCATCTTTTTTGTTGAATTGAGCTAAAACAGGTAAGTGACCACGCACAACAAAAGATAAAGGAAAAGTCTTTGGTGAAAGTTATCCCCTCAATATGGCTTTTTAGGATTCTTGAGCTTTTTGAACATCTTAATAACAATAAGGTAAACACCGAAGACTGCCTTCCAAGGTTTTGAAGGCCCGAGTAGCTGGACGAACTGGAAAAATCCAGGGTCCAGATACCATAAATATGATCTTCACCCTACTCATTGCTATCCCTGGTTAGGTCAGATTCACACAACTCTAAGTGAAAGAATCATTATAATCATGTTATGGATTAAAAATCTCATAAATTTAGACCCAAATGGGCTGGCTTTGTCTCATCTCACCAACTAAATTTCAACACATCACTTTGTTTGTTGAACTAAAATATGCTAGGCTATTTTGGACGGGATGTTTCCGGTTCTGTGATCTGTTCTCCACATATAATAAGTCATTAGGTCAGTGAATGTACTTTTCAAAAATATGACTCTGGTTGTCTCTTTCTTAATCGTCATATTTATTAAATTTCATCCTCATTGAGATTCAAATTAAATTATCTGCCAAGAATCAGTTCTAAGAATGTGGACTTTTTCTACCTGTTGCTCAATTTATATATAGAAAAACTTTAAAGGAGAGGTTCCTTCTAGAGAGGTACGGCTATTTAACAAATATTATGTGTGTGTCTGCCAGCCTAGTGCCTGACACATATTTGTAAAGTAGTGAAATTATTCAGTGAATGAAAAAGGGCCGGACGCAATGACTCCCACTTGTAATCCCAGCACTTTGGGAGGCCGAGGCAGGTGGATCTCCTGAGGTCAGGAGTTCAAGACCAGCCTGACTAACAAGGAGAAACCCCGTCTCTACTAAAAATACAAAGTTAGCTGGGTATGGCGGCGCATGCTTGTAATCCCAGCTACTCGGGAAGCTGAGGCAGGAGAATCACTTGAACCCAGGAGGTGGGGGTTGCAGTGAGCCGAGATCACACCATTGCGCTCCAGCCTAGACAACAAAGAGCAAAACTCCGTCTCAAAAGAAAGAAAAGAAAAAAGAAAAAAAGAGAAACAGACATGTTCTCTGGCCTCATGGAAACTATATTCTAATAAAAGAAATTATAAAATTTAAGTTAAAAAGCAAACTCAAAACAATACAAGTTCCAATATGTGTTGTAAATGAAACAAAAAAGTGTTTGAGATTGACAGCAACAGTGGAGGGGCCCTAGAAACTTTAACTGGATGATCAGAGATTGTAATATCGATGCAGGATTTTTCTTGGCCCTTTTGCTGGACTCCCGGCAGTGGTGCCCCATCTACTCGGCCCACCGTGCTCTGCCCGTTGAAGGAGGTAGCACATGAGCAAGTGAGTAAGGGATCTGGCCAGCCACTCCAAGCACCAACACAGGAGCAAGCTCCATGCAAAGCCCATGGCCAGACCAGGCATGTCACCTTGAGGGGAACATGGCGGCACCCAGGCATGGGTGCCTGCAATCCCCAAGCCCCAGAGGGGGTGTGAGTGTGCTAATTAGCTCTTTTAGTTCTACCATCCACAGTCTGATTAATGGCTGTGTGTTAGCAGCTCAGCTGGCCACTGAGCCTGTAGCTGCCAGTGGAGTGGCTACTCTTAACTTGCGAAGGCAAAGGGCCAGTGTGACAGCCTCCACCTGCACTTAGTGGATCCCAAGCTTTTGTCCAGCGTCCAAGAAGAATGAGGTCACACTTGACAACTGAAGAA
>NW_012102576.1:1646734-1662500 GCF_000951045.1 Mandrillus leucophaeus | reverse complement strand
TTGGTGAGAGGGCAATTGACATGTGACATTGGAGGATGGGGAGATAAACAGAGGATTGCTTATATGCACAACCTCTAGTAAATTGGAACATTATAAACAGTATTACTTAGATGTATATTCTATGGCAACAGAGTTCTATTATTATCATTCTATTTGCCTGTTTTCCCCCTAAGACAATAACAATCTAACTTCTAATCTTTTTATTATCCTCAGAAGAAACATAATCTCCCAAATAAACAAGGAATGTTTGAGAAAAGATGTTCCAGAAATGCTGACTTCCTTTTCCTTTTCCTGCCTCATCCTCCTCTATCCACCTTAGCATAAGGAAGTTATTTGTCAATTTACAACAATCTATAGAGTGAGGGAGTGAGAACAAACTCAGTTCTAATGGCAGAGATTGTTAGTGGAATTTATAATTGATACCTGCTTTTTGGATTGAAGTGAATCTATTGACAAAATTTGAAGTGAGTTTTGTGTGCCAATTCATCTTATGGTAAACACACATACTATCAGAGGTGTAAAAAATGACTAGGATTAAAACATTAATCAAATCTTTCTTTGTTCTCCTTTCTCTTCCCCTTTTTTTCTACTCAAAACAAATGAAGGGACAAATCTATGTTATATTATTATTTTTTAGGTGCTTCTATTTCTTTCAGTAATTGCATTCTTGGATCTGCATCACTGTTACTTTTTGTTTTAGACAGAGTCTTACTCTGTCACCCAAGCTGGAGTGTAGTGGTGCAATCTCAGCTCACTACAACTTCCACCCTCCGGGTTCGAGCAATTCCCCTGCCCCTCAGCCTCCCGAGAAACTGAGACTGCAAGCATGCACTACCACACCCAGCTAATTTTTGTATTTTTAGTAGAGATGGGGTTTCACCCTGTTTCCCAGTCTGGTCTCGAACTCCTGGCCTCAAGTAATCTGCCCGCTTTGGCCTCCCAAAGCTCTGGGATTGCAGGTGTGAGCCACCACACCCAGCCCACTGTTACCTTTTGGAACAGAGGAGATATATCTACTCTTCTGAAACAGAAGTGTTAGTATTTCATCTAGATGCTGAAAGAGACACCAAAGTCAACAAAAATGTGCAATGTATCTTCCTCCTTTGGGGGAAGATTTAAAAATAAAAATTGACAATGAACAAGCTTACTTCTTATTTTTTCTCTATTGTTAAAATTCTGTGGTTTTGTTTACCAAAAAGTGACACTATTTTTAATAACTGATTGAAAAGGAAAATAATTGCAGCCAGTGAGGATTAAGGCTGTGGTGTTATTGGGTGGGTCTGGCCTGCCACCTAGTGGCCATAAGTACAATGACCACACTCGTTTTGGAAATGGAGCCTCCCTGAACTATGAAGGAGTAGGAGGGAAGAGTTAGAGGTGGGAGCTGCTTTGCAAACTGGCTTAGCAATGTCTTTCAGTCAGATCAAAATAGAAGACAGATGACAGAAGACAGGTGGCTTATTTTCTTAAAGATGTACAAAGAAGCTTTATGCTACAACCTCCACTTTTACGTAGCATGATATAGTTTGGCTTTGTGTCCCCCCACAAATCTCATCTTGAATTGTAATCCCATAATCCCCACATGTCATAGGAGGGACCCATGGGGGTCGTTCCCCCATGCTGTTCTCCTGACAGTAAGTGAGTTCTCATGAGATCTGATGGGTTTATAGCCGTCCAGCATTTCCTCTCCTGGCACTCATTTTCTCTCCTGCCGGCCTGTGAAGAATGCACCTTCTGCAATGAGTGTAAGCTTCCTGAGGCCTCCCCAGCCATGTGAAACTGTGAGTCAATTAAACCTCTTTTCTTTTTAAATTACCCAGTCTCTAATATTTCCTCATAGCAGCGTGAAAATGGACTAATACAGTAAATTAGTACCGAGGAAGTGAGGCACTGCTATAAGGATATCCAGAAATGTAGAAGGCAAGCGACTTTGGAACTGGGTAGCAGGCAGAGGTTGGAACAGTTTGGAGGGTTCAGAAGAAGATAAGAAGATGTGGGAAAGTTTGGAACTTCTGAGAGACTTGTTGAATGGTTTTGACCAAAATGCTGATAGTGATATGACAATGAAGTCCAGGCTGAGGTGGCCTCAGATAGGGATGAGGAACTTGTTGGAAACTGGAGCAAAGGTGACTCTTGGAATGCTTTAGTAAAGAGACTGGTGGTGTTTTGCCCCTGCCATAGAGATCTGTGGAACTTTGAACTTGAGAGACATGATTTAGGGTATCCAGCAGAAGTAATTTCTAAGCAGCAAACTGTTCAAAAGGAAGTAGAGTATAAAAGTTTGGAAAATTTGCACCTTGAACATGAAATAAAAAAGAAAACCCCGTTTTCTGGAGAGAAATTCAAGCCAGCTGCAGAAATTTGCATAAGTAACAAGGAGACAAATGTTAATGACTAACTGGGGAAAATGTCTCCAGGGCATGTCAGATACCTTCCCAGCAGCCACTCCCATCACAGGCCTGGAGGCCTAGAGGGGAAAAATGGTTTCATGTGCTGGGTCCAGGTTCCCCCTGTTCTGTGCACCCTTGGGACATGGTGCCCTGAATCCCCGCTGCTTAAACTCCAGCTATGACTAAAAGGGGCCAAGGTAAAGTTCAGGCCATTGCTTCCAAGGCTGCAAGCCCCAAGTCTTGGTGGTTTCCATGTGGTCTTGAGCTTGTGGATGCACAGAAGTCAAGAATTGAGGTTTGGGAACCTCCACCTAAATTTCAGAGGATGTATGGAAATGCCCAAATGTCCAGGCAGAAGTTTGCTACAGGGGTGGAGCCCTCATGAAGAACCTCTGCTAAGGCAGTGCAGAAGGGAAATGTAGGTTGAAGCCCCCACATAGAGTCCTCTGTGGGGCACTGCCTAGTAGAGCTGTGAGAAGAGGGCCACCATCCTCCAAACCCCAGAATAGTGATCCACTGACAGCTTGCAACATGTGCCTGGGAAAGCTGCAGGCACTAAAAACAGCCCGTAAAATGAGCTGGGAGTAGGGATGTACCCTGCAAAGCCACAGGGCAGAGATTCCCAAGGCCCTGGGAACCCACCTCTTGCATCAGCCTGAACTGGATATGAGACATGGAGTCAAAGGAGATCATTTTACTGTAACTTTAAGGTTTAATGACTGCCCTATTGGATTTTGGAATTGCATGGGGCCCGTAGCACATTCATTTTTGCCAATTTATCCCATTTGGAATGGGTGTATTTACCCAATGTCTGTACCCTCATTGTATCTAGGAAGTAACTACCTTGCTTTTGATTTTACAGACTCATAGGCAGAAGAGACTTGCCTTGTCTCAGATGAGACTTTGGACTTGGACTTTTGGGTTAATGCTGGAAAGAGTTAAGATTTGGGGGGACTGTTGAGAGGGCATGATTGTATTTTGAAATGTGAGGACATGAGATTTGGGAGGGGCCAGGAGGGCAATTATATGGTTTGTCTTTCTATCGCCATCCAAATCTCATCTTGAATTGTAATCCAATAATCCCCATATGTCACAGGAGGGACCCAATGGGAGGTAATTGAATCATGGGGGTGGTTTCTCCCATGCTGTTCTTGTGATAGTGAGTGAGTTCTCATGAGATCTGATGGTTTTATAAGTGTCTGGCATTTTCCTTGCTGACACTTATTCTGTTTCCTGCTGCTCTGTGAAGAATACACCTTCTGTTATGATTGTAAGTTTCCTGAGGCCTCCCCAGCCATGCAGAACTATGAGTCAATTAAACCCCTTTTCTTTATAAATTACCAAGTCTTGGTTATTTCTTCATAGCAGCATGAGAATAGGCTAATACATAATGAAATCTGGCTGGGTGCAGTGGCTCATGACTGTAATTCCAACACTTTGGGAGGCTGAAGTAGGCAGATCACCTGAGGTCAGGATTTCGAGTCCAGCCTGGTCAACATGTCCAAACCTTGTCTCTATTGAAAATACAAAAATTAGTCAGGCGTGGTGGCAGGCGCCGTAATCCCAGCTACTCAGGAGACTGAGGCAGGAGAATTTCTTGAACCCGGGAGGTGGAGGTTGCAGCAAACCAATGTTGTGCCACTGCACTCCAGCCTGGGTGACAGAGTGAGACTCCATCTTAAAACAACAACAAAAAAAAGAAATCTAATTTATCAATTAAGATTATCTTAATTTCTGCAGCACTGCAAACATTGACAGAGAAGGAAATACGGATCTGGTTTTTTTTTTTTTTTTTTTTTTTTTTTGAGATGGAGTCTCACTCTCACCCAGGCAGGAGTGCAATGGCGCGATCTCAGCCTACTGCAACTTCTGCCTCCTAGGTTCAAGCAATTCTCTGCCTCAGCCTCACCAGGAGCTAGTATTACAGGCACCTGCCACCACACCTGGCTAATTTGTGTATTTTTAGTAGAGACGGAGTTTCACTGTCTTGGCCAGGCTGGTCTTGAACTCCTGACTTCATGATCCACCTGCCTCAGCCTCCCAAAGTGCTGGGATTACAAGCGTGAGCCGCCATGCCTGGCCTACTTCTTTTATCTAAAAGTAAAATAAGGCAAATTCAGAAGAGAAGCTCTGTATTAGTGAAGATTCTCCGGAGAAATAGAACCAATTTTTTATATAGCCATGTATCACTTAATGATGGGGAAATGTTCTGAGAAATGTGTTACTGGGAGCTTCATCATTGTGTGAACATCATAGAGTGTATTTACACAAACCTAGATGATATAGCTACTACACACCTACACACCTAGGCTGTACAGTATAGCCTATTGCTCCTAAGCTACACACCCATATGGCACATTACTGGACTGAACGGCACAGGCAATTGGAGCACAATGGTAAATATTTGTGTATCTAAACATAGAAGAGGTACAGTAAAAACATGGTGTTATAATCTTATGGGATAACCACCATGTATACATGCTGTCATTGACTGAAATATCTGTATGTAGCACTTGACTGTATATAAATGCATATAAAGCCTATATGTATATAAATGTCTACACATAAATAAAGAGAGAGATTTATTATTTTTATAGGAATTGGCTCATGGAGGCTTATGGAGGCTGAGAAACCTCACCATCTGTCTGCAAGCCGGAGAACCAGGGAAGTCAGTGGTATAATTCAATCCAAGTTTAAAGGCCTGAGACCAGAAGCTGTGGATGTCCCAGCTCATGGACAGAAAGAGGGATTCTCTACCCTCTACCTTTTGTTCGATGGGGGCCCTTAATGGATTGAGTGACACCTGCCTACATTGGTGGGAGAGGATCTTCTTTACTAGGTCTACTGATTCAAAGGCTAACCACTTCTGGGAACACCCTTACAGAAATAGCCACGGATAATGTTTCGTTACCCATCTGGGCATCCCTTTAGCTCAGTCAAGTTGACACATAAACTTAACCATCACAACCTGCTATTTCCAGAACTGTTCCCAATGTGTTGTTAAACAAAGTTGTTAAACAAAGAGAGTTGACCACAACCCTGGCTATGCATATCACTTAAGAGGCTTGTAAAAAGTAAAGATGCTATGAATTTTACATTATGTGAATTTTACCTCAATAAAAAGGAGCCTATGGCATACATAGGGGGGAGTAGGGGGAAAAATTTTTTTTAAAAAATGTATGGTTGCCAAACCCTCCTCGTGTCCTCCCTAAGAGTGATGCAGAATGGGGCCCTGCCATCAGACGTTTTTGGGAGCTCACCGCTGATGGTCATGTGCAGCCAGGGCTGGAAAGCACTGCAGAGCTTGATTTTGTTCAGCAGGATGGATAGGGATTTTAATTGAATGTAGCAATAAAGACCCAGGGTTTTTGGGCTATTTTTTTGTTTTGTTTTGTTTTTTTCAAGAATAAACAAACAAAACTCCCAACATTACAGCAGTCATAAGTAGATTGTAAGAAACCAATATTATCCAACTTCAAAAAATAACGATTAAAAGATTAAAAGAGGTCGGACGCGGTGGCTCACTCCTGTAATCCCAGCAGTTTAGGAGGCTGAGGTGGCGGATTACTTGAGGCTGGTAGTTCAAGACCAGCCTGGTCAACATGGTGAAGCTCCGTCTCTACTAAAAATACAAAAATTAGCCAGGCATGGTGGCAGGTGCCTATAATTCCGGCTACTGGGGAGGCCAAGGAGAATCGCTTGAACCCAGGAGGTGGAGGTTGCAGTGAGCTGACATTGTGTCACTGCACTCCAGCCTGGGTGACAGAGTGAGACTTCATCTTTTTTTTAAAAAAAAAAAAAAAGACCAGCTTGGCCAACATGGCAAAACCATCTCTTCTAATAATACAAAAATTGGCCAGGCATGGTGATACACGTGCCTGTAATTCCAGCTACGAGGAAGGCTGAGGTACAAGAATCACTTGAACCCCAGAGGCGGTGGTTGCAGTGAGCCAGTATTGTGCGACTGCACTCCAGTTTGGGCAACAGAATGAAACTGTGTCTCAGAAAATATATACATACAGACATGCATACACAGATAAATAAAATTCTAGAAACTCAAAGGATTTTTAAATTTTCCTTGGATAGGCCCCAATAAATCTGTTCTACAAAAAGCATACCCGAATCATGGTCCCCAGGTCTTCATTCCTTGTTAGCCCTAGATATGTTGGATTGTAGACTTATTTTTATATGGATTGTTGATTTATCTGTTAATTTCTCTCATTCACAGCACTTTATCTAGTCGTCTCATGATTCCATTTGCATAGATAAAACTGTGTTTAAAATGCTGTTTTCTGTACACTAACTCCTCACTTAACATCAATAGTTTCTTGGTAACTATGACTTTAAGCAAAATAACGTGTAACGAAACAAATTTGATCATAGGCTAATTGATATAAACAAGAGTTACTTTCCTATAGCATGTTTCTGGTCAGAAAAGACCCAACGTTTTTTTTTCTTTCTTTCTTTTTTTTTTTTTAGACAGTGTCTAACTCTGTTGCTCAGGCTGGAGTGCAGTGGCATGATCTTGGCTCACTGCAACCTCCCGCCTCCCAAGTTCAAGCGATTCACCTGCCACAGCCTACCAAGTAGCTGGGATTACAGGCACCTGCCACCATGCCTGGCTAATTTTTGTAGTTTTAGTAGAGACAGGATTTCACCATGTTGGCCAGGCTGGTCTCAAACTCCTGACTTCAGGCGATCCACCCGCCTCAGCTTTCCAAAGTGCTGGGATTACGGGCATGAGCCACCGCGCCCGGCCAAGACCCCAACACTTGTAATAGTTAACATTGAAATAAATGTGAGTTATACATACATTTAAGAAAGATTAATAAAAACAAGTAAGATAACTGCTTACCCAAGTTATGGTGAATTAGTGAGTGACAGTTGTCCTAGTAGTGGCAGTGGGTTAAACCAAGGAGTAAATGTTTGCAAAGTGAAAATTGTCAGGAACACTTTCTCCCACCACAGAGTTCAACAAGCAATAAAAAATACGGTGAGCTGCTGGAGCACATTAAGACCACATCATTTATTGTTCAGTATTTGTATGATTAGCATATACTTTACACATTTTTATTTTACAATCATTGTATTCATTCATTCATTCGTTTTCCAACTCACTTATACCAGCTTAGGGTCCTGGGTGGTCAAGGTTCTTCTCAGCAGCTCAGGGTGGATGTAAGGTGGGAACCAACCCTAGCCTGGACGCCATTCCATCACTGACCTCGCTTATGCACCCACATGCACTCAAACTGGGACCACGTAGGCCCGCCAGTCCACCAAACGTGCATAACTTTGAGATGTGGGAGGAGGCGCACACAGACTGGGGAGAATGTGCAGACTCAACACAGACAATAACCCTCCCAGGAGGCAATTTTTTTTTTTCTCAACAGCGTAACAAGACCTCAAATGAAACGATATTATTCGAGAACCTGCTGTAACTGTATATCAGTCACTGTTTTAGAGCCATGGAACATGTTCTTCTGGAGATAAATGACAAACCTTTAAATATATAACTCTAGGTGTGTCAGATAGTATTAAGTATTTTGGAAAAGAGTGAAACAAGTAGCTGGGACTGGTGGCTTATGCCTGTAATCCCAGCACTTTGGGAGGCCAAGGTAGGTAGATCACGAGGTCAAGGGTTTGAGAACAGACTGATCAACATTGTGAAACCCCGTCTCTACTAAAAATACAAAAATAGCTGGGCATGGTGGTGGATCCCTATAATCCCAGCTATTCAGGAGGCTGAGGCAGAAGAATCGCTTGAAACCAGGAGGCAGCAGTTGCAGCGAGCCTAGACTGCACCATTGCACTCCAGCCTGGGTGACAGAGCAAGACTTTGTCTCAAGAAAAAAACC
Organism: Mandrillus leucophaeus; assembly: GCF_000951045.1. Lineage (NCBI taxonomy): Eukaryota > Metazoa > Chordata > Mammalia > Primates > Cercopithecidae > Mandrillus > Mandrillus leucophaeus. Next base: position 1,654,255 of record NW_012102576.1, on the reverse strand, counting down.
AAAAAACAAAAAAAAACCATATCGGCGAGGCGTTGTGGCTCACACCTGTAATCCTAGCACTCTGGGAGGCTAAGGTGGGTGGATTGCCTGAGCTCAGGAGTTCAAGACCAGCCTGGTCAACATGGTGAAACCCCATTTCCATTGAAATACAAAAAAGTAGCCGGGCATGGTGGCAGGTGCCTGTAGTCCCAGGATCTTGAGAGGCTTTGGCACGAGAATTGTTTGAAACTGGGAGGTGGAGGTTGCAGTGAGCCAAGATCACACCTCTGTACTCCAGCCCTCCAGCCTGGGCACTGGGCAACAGAGCAAGACTCTGTCTAAAAAAAAGTAAAGGTCAGATAGCTAAAATCTAAAACTCTGGCCTTCCAAAGGATTAGTATCGTTCTGCAGTCCTGAGCAACGGAGAGCCACACGGGCACACTACCTGCGGGAATGTGCGACATCTTTACCCCGCAGGGTTGCAGCTGTGATGATCATAGTCCTGATAAAACCAAGTGTCCTATTTGTCAATGTTCTCCAAGGAACTACAGACGAATACAAGCTTCTGTCTACAGTCTTGCAAATGCTACATTTTAAAAAAATTGTCCCTGCTATTGGATGTCTCTTGATATGTTTCTCTTGCAAAATAAATAATTGCATTTCTAATCTTATGTTTCAAGGAAAAGACAGGTAAGTAAAACCTGAAATCAGAACCGTGCATTTGATAGCCTGTTTACTGTTCTTGTTTGCTCATATGAGGGACACATTGTGGAGTGTAACAAGCAGGATAGGCACTTAGATCTTATAAAAAAACTGTGTGTGCAGTAAACATAATGGGTGGGTAATGTTCTTTTTACACAAGCTATAGCTACATTTCAAACTATCCCTTATGACTTGTAAAGTTTTCTATATTAAGATATTATATTAGATACGCTCAAAACATGTTGTTAAACATTAAGATACTTTTCTGAAGTGCTGGACCTAACACATTGACATCCACCAAAAGAACAGGGGTGATTTTGCAGAATAAAAACGAACCAGGAACGTTGGAAACTTGCACTTTGATTATGAGATTCTTTAAGGCTCTAAATTCTTTGCCAATCAACCTACTACTCAACCCCATTTAGATGTGTTGTACTGGGTTGAAGTGCTCCTACCCTGCAATTCATGTCCACCTGGTAGCTCACAAGGTGGCCCTTTTTGGAAGTAGGGTTTTTGCAGATGTAATTAGTTAAGATGAGATCTTAATGGAGTAAGCTGGGCCTTAAATCCAATGCCTGATGTCCTTGTAAAAAGGCAATGTCAGGCTGGATGTGGTGGCTCACACCTGTAATCCCAACACTTGGGAGGCCCAGGCAGGAAGGTCACCTGAGGCCAGGAGTTCGAGACCAGCCTGGCAAACATGGTGAAACCCTATCTCTACTAAAAAAACAAAAATTACCTGGGCATGGGAGTACGCCTGTAATCCCAGCTACTGGAGAGGCTGAGGGAGGAGAATTGTTTGAACCCGGCAGGCGGAGGTTGCAGTGAGCCAAGACTGCACCACTGCACCCTAGCCTGGGCGACAGAGTGAGATTCTGTCTCAAGAAAACAAACCACCAAAAAAAAAAAAAAAAAAGCATTGTCAAGATCCATACACAGAAAGCAGAATTAACTTGTTTATATCAATTAGCCTATGAGATAAAATATGAGATAAAAGATTCCTAATTGCTTGGTTAAGCAATTAATGCTTAATGTTGAAACAAGAAGAGTCTAGATTAACTTGAAAAGTTGAGGTGGATAAGCTCTAAAAGTTAATAAGTAAATCTCTTTTCTTAATACTTGCATTCACATGCTTACTTTTATTCATTCCTTCATTTAATAATCATTAGCTCCTCATCGCTTGGTGACTACCAGGGACACAGAGACAAATAAGACGTGTCCCAGTCCTTGTGGAACCTAAAATACAATCTGGCAAGTGATATATGTTGAAAACAAAATAAACAATAGAAAAAAAAGAAGCAAAGTAGAATGTATGGATGATTTAACAGAAGTATGGCAATATAGGATACAGTGGCTGCACAAAGAATTATGTTGCTGAGTTTTCCAAGATAGTGTTGGAGGAGATGTTAGGGAGCAGTTCCTAGAAGAGCGTCCATTATGCTTTTCTTCCATAATAATACAATTTTGAGCCAGAAGCACGTCTATCTTCTTTTTCTTTTTTTTTTTTTTTTTTTTTGAGACGGAGTCTTGCTCTGTCGCCCAGGCTGGAGTGCAGTGGCTGGATCTCAGCTCACTGCAAGCTCCGCCTCCCGGGTTCACGCCATTCTCCTGCCTCACCTCCCGAGTAGCTGGGACTACAGGCGCCCGCCACCTCGCCCGGCTAGTTTTTTGTATTTTTTTAGTAGAGACGGGGTTTCACCGTGTTAGCCAGGATAGTCTCGATCTCCTGACCTCGTGATCCGCCCGTCTCGGCCTCCCAAAGTGCTGGGATTACAGGCTTGAGCCACCGTGCCCGGCATGTCTATCTTCTTTAAGACATAGTTGGTCTGTCTTCTTCTCGACCTCTTCTCCCATCTGACCACAGTGAGCAGAAATGCTGCAGTTGACCTTAAGGATGAGGGCCACACCTAAATAGGAAGGAGTGGATGGTAGGAGCAGTCTGGGCTGCAGGAAGAAAATCCTCATAATGAAACCTGGACTTTGACATGAGAGCAGAATGAACTACTATCTTGTGTGAGCCAGTGTTGTTTTAGTTGTTCCCATCACTTATAGCTATACCTAAGCCTCACACAGGTGTTCCTGGAGTGAGTTCATTGGGCAGATGGCAGAAGGAAGAATACTACAGATAGAGACCAAAATACAGAGAAAGCCTGTGGTGTAAAATAGCCTGTGTGTAAACAGCAAGCAGAAGCAACTCAGAGAACAGGGAACCATGACAAAGAGAAACGGAAATAGTCTATAGCTTCAATATTTTCTCCTGGCAAACCCTCACATGCACTCATTAAGATGGCCTAATTCGTTTTGACCATGGTGAGGACCAACGCCTGAGATTTGCAATTAACTGGATTTGATCTTGCTACATAGGTCAACATTAGTCAGCTCCCTAATCTGGGAAAAATTAAACCTTCTTCTCTCCTATTGCAGCCAAATTAAATTAAAATATTCACCTAGAGTTTGTTTTCAAAGATGATATGTCTGGCACAATGATTTATATATAATAATTCACCAATACAGGTTTGTCTTCTTTCCCTGCTTTTCTCCTTTAAATTCTCTTCTGGCTTACTTGTGGGTATTTCTGAAGCGTGGGTCTCTGAGAGATGTGCCATTTGGGGATTGTAAAGTTGACCAAAAGAAAGTAAAGAAAAAAAGACATATAATTTGCCATTCCGTAACTAGCAGTTCCCCACACTGGACTGAACTCAGGGGGAGAAATGCTTCCACCCAGGATGTCTGGATTGCAGAGAATATCTGATCTAACGCTCTTCGGAAGGCAGAAGTTCGCCCTGTCCATTCTGCTCCAGGTGATATAAAAACTAATCGATGGGAGTTGGTTGTATTTGTTGATGTGTGTACAGCATATTTGTCTGGACATTTTGTAACTCTTTTGCCAAAAATATCAAAATAAACTTAAAATGATGTATGATATTAATTCCAGCCTAAGAAGGCTGGAAAAAAAAAAATGATGTACTCTGTCCCATATCTAGGTTTTACCTGCTGCTATGGAAAAGGAGGCCCACAGTAATCACCTTTGAGGAGACACAGCAGCTACTGCTATCAAGAAAATCAGTCCAAGGCTGGGTGCGGTGACTCATGCCTGTAATCCCAGCACTTTGGGAGGCCAAGGCGGGTGGATCACTTGAGGCCATGAGCTCAGACCATCCTGACCAACATGGCGAAACTCCAGCTCCACCAAAAATATAAAAATTAGCCAGGCATGGTGGCGCATGTCTAATCCCAGCTACTTGGGAGCTTGAGGAAGGAGAATCACTTGAATCTGGGAGTTGGAGGTTGCAGTGAGCTGAGATCACACCACTGAACTCCAGTCTGGCCAATAAAGACTGTGTCTCAAAAAAATAAAAAAATAAAAATAAAAATAAAAAGAAGAAAGAAAGAAAAAAGAGAAGAAAATCCAACCCAAAGGAGTGTCTAACAGAAAGGAAGAGACCTCCTCAGTGAGAAAGCCATCTTTTGAGCTATCCAGTTTGGCATATTCTGCTTTGTTTTCCTTGATCCATGCCACATCCTGCATTTGCTATGACCAATAAATAAAAGAGAAACAATCAGAAAGATTTCTGCCAGCTAGCCTAAGTTATTGCCTTTTTTTTATTTTTGAGACAGTTTTGCTCTTGTCTCCCAGACTGGAGTGCAATAGCACGATCTCCGCTCACTGCAACCTCCGCCTCCCCAGTTCAAGCGATTCTCCTGCCTCAGCCTACCAAGTAGCTGGGATTATAGGCTCCCACCACCACGCCCGACTAATTTTTGTATTTTTAGTAGGGATGGGTTTTCACCATGTTGGCCAGGATGGTCTCGGGCGTGAGCCACCACACCTGGCCAGTTATTGCCATTTCAGTTTCAAGTAAAATGAATCTTAATATGTAAGAATGCTGTTTAAAGGTGTGCAAAGGATTTACTTAGTATTGGCAACAATGTATGATGTAATTATCTTATCTACTTGATAAGCAAATGCAGAATTTTCTTTTTTTTCTTTTTTTTGAGGTGGAGTCTCACTTTGTTGCCTAGGCTGGAGCACAGTGGTGCAATCTTGGCTTGCTGCAACCTCTGCCTCCCAGGTTCAAGCGGTTCTTCTTCCTCATCCTCCCAAGTAACTGGGACTCAGGTGTGCGCCACCACGCTCAGCTAATTTTTGTATTTTTAGTAGAGACAGGGTTTCACCATGTTGGCCAGTCTGGTCTTGAACTCCTAACCTCAGGTGATGCAACTGCCTCAGCCTCCCAAAGTGCTGGGATTACAAGCATGAGCCACTGCGCCCAGCCTGGAAATGCAAATTTCGTTTGTACAGATGATAGACTAGCCCACGTCCCAGCTCTAGTCAAGCAGCAGAGCTGGGATTCAAGTTGTTTCCTGCCTCCAGAACAGCTTTCTAGTAAGCTCCAAGGGTTTCCCAAAGTTACTTGACTGGTCTGTTTGTAACGTGTTTTTCTGGATAATTTAAGTTGCCTAGTGTTCAGTCCTATCAGAAACTACTATTTCAACATTTTTGAATGCCAACCATATGTCATTCACTGTTCCGACCAATTTTTGTATATCAGTACACAAAAAGTTTCTGCCTTCCTGCATCTCAGGATCTAGAGAGAGAAGACAGAATAAACTAGAAAATTATGTTAGATGATCACTGCTGACCAAAAAAAGACAAAGATCAAGGCAGAGAACGACTAGGAGAAAGGAAAGTGGGTGGAAGGTGTTGGAATATTAGAGATGTTCAGAGTTGGTCTCCTTGACATAATATCTAAGACTTGAAGAAGGTTAGGAACTAGCCAATTTTAGCAGGTAAAATATGGCTTATTGTTACTTTTATTCTTCGAATACCAGGTGCATATTGCTTAAAGAAGCAATAAAGCCATCATCATTCTTTTACTGAATGGCATGAAGCAACTTTGAGCCTACTGCAAGTGTTAAAATAGAAAACATGTTTCAACTTCTCACCCAAGAGTTCAGGATCACTTCATTCAAGTCCTAGGAGCTAAGTACTTGTAAACAGAAGTCCTAGGGTCTTAAATACACTGCTTTTGAAAACAGAACTATTGAAGTAGACGGCCGCACACTGATGAAAACACACCAGGAGAATGACTTGTCTTTTGTTAGTCACTGTTGAAAACATGCACACCTGCACAATGGCATAGTGAAATGTCATTTGACTACTTCTAAGGGTGATCACTTCCTGTTATTTCAAACTCTGAAAATAATCTAGCCGTGGGTACATGTACTTAAGAAGTGCCCATAACTGGGAAGGGAAAAAAAAAAAAGGAAAAGAAAATGAGGTAGGGCCCTACACAGGGTAACTAAGCTGAGATCATCAGTCACAGCTTTTGGAAGACAGATTCTAGTTTTTGTGTGTGTGGACTTTTTGTTGTTGTTGAGCTATTTATCAAAGGTGAACAAAGGGGTGGGCCGCTGGGCAGCGGGCACAGGCGAGGAGGGAATTCTCCATTACTCAGATAGCCTGGACTCAGAATCACCAACGGCAAAATGGACTTGTTCCTGAAATACTTGGTAGTTTCGTGCAGCTAAAAATAACTGAAGTTAAATAAATATTTGTAGCTTGCTTAAATCTGGCAAAGTAAAAACATCCAAAAGAAACCACAGCTAGAAATAGCTCATTATAAATTTTGTATAAGAACTAATATGAATTTATCAACCAGTTCATTTTCCAAAATGACTGAATTTTTCATTATTACAGCTGACGTGATGCTGTACCCATGGGCAGGTGGATATGCATGCCCCCCTCCACATACCACTTCAAAATTACACCATACCTGTTCTATCTGATGGTACCACCACCAATAGAATACAGAATTGTACGCTTAATAAGTGTAACCTTCTCAAGGCAACTGTAACTGACAAGATTTGTGTCCAAAGGGCCACTGAAGGGACCAGGGGACTGCACTGCATCACTCTGGGGGGCTCTATTCACATTATATAGTGATGAGGCAGTGCACGAGGCAGTGATCTTGTCTGCCTGGTTACTACTGTACATTAATCATAATTTGCTTTGTTCTCTTGCAATCTTAACTTCTGATTGCACAATACAGTAAAAAAAAATTAACAAGTGCATGATGCTTTGAAAGAGGAAAACAAGTCAGCATTAGGGGAAAAATCAAGAAAAGCAGAATAGTCTGCTGTTCATAAGTAGAATGATTTGTCTAGTCTCCCTCCACCTGACAGGGTAAGAGCCACACTGGGGAGCACTAAACCTAGATAGCACAGACATTGTGTGTCTCTTGATGGAAGAGGTTTCAATTTTTATACTACATACAGAGTGACCACGTATTTTGTCCACTGGGGGGGTCATGTAACTGTGAAATAAGGAACCACTAATAAATCAATCAGGACAATGGGCATTAATTCAAGACTCTCCTTGGCAAACTTAGGTGTATACTTACCCTACATATATTTGAGAGCCTTCTACCAAAGTATATCGAAGAGCTAAGGACTCACTCATCTTTGACGTTCATGTCCTACCAGCCTCCCTAATCTCATTCGACACATCTTTCAAACACTATCCCCAGAGAAAAGCAAGTCAATCAGAGCAAGCCAATCTAACAATCTAATCTAACATGGAACATCGGGCCAGCTTAATGAAGGGCTTCTTAAACTACTTTTAGCTCATGACAAGCCTCACAGTGGCCTGACGGCACCAAGAAGCATTAAAAGCTTGACTAGTTGGCCGGGCGTGGTGGCTCAAGCCTGTAATCCCAGCACTTTGGGAGGCCAAGACGGGCGGATCACGACGTCAGGAGATCGAGACCATCCTGGCTAACACGGTGAAACCCCGTCTCTACTAAAAAATACAAAAAAACTAGCCGGGCGAGGTGGCGG
>NW_012102576.1:1620961-1646275 GCF_000951045.1 Mandrillus leucophaeus | reverse complement strand
GTGCCAAATCCAATCCAGACTGCCAAAACAGCTGGTGTGCCTTTTGCCTCTGAATTTGGCTGTTAAACTCCATTGTTCCATAAAATCAGACAGCTTGTCTAAAATGGTAGGTAATGTCCTATCCAAGGAAAAAATTTGTTCCTTAGAAAAATCCAGAAGTAGGCCTAAAATAATCAAAGCCTACCTGGCAAAGACACAGCCCCTAAATTCAAACTATCTCTTTGGTTTAGCAATGGCCTACAGTCTCTTGCTCTACAGGGACTGTTCCAGATGTGTACAAAGGGTTAGGATCTGCTATGTTTGCTTTCTTTTAAATCTTCATCCAGTCTCATTCCTAGGTAGTGGATAAGTCTGTTAGTTTCAAAATACAGTTCACATCTTAACTCAATTAGCTTCCTTTTGGTTTTATTAGGGAACAGCACCTTGATATTTTTGTCAGTAGGGACAAGTGTCCATTTTCAACGGCTTCATCAAAATTCTGTCATCTTACATAATTTTCTACATGTGGTGCTGCTGGGCATGGATCTTTTATAACTTCCCACTTCCTTTTTGGTGACCTTGATATATTCCCTAACTCTCTACAGAGGTAGACGTCACTTGGCAATATGACTGCAAGAGATTAGAGAGGGTTAGAGATGGGTTTTAAGGTTCTTCATGAAAGAAGTTTGCACTAATGTTTTCCATTGTCTCATTTAACTTGCATGCTCGCAGACCACCCACATATTCATTCCTGAATGACTGAACAAGACTTTCATACGGTCAGAAGACACCAAGCTTGTTCTGATGCTGGGAGCCTTGCTTAGGTGCTATTTGCTGCTTTGGGAGATGGTGGCTTCAGACTGACCAAGTTGTAATGGAAGAGTAAGGTGTGGTTGGGACCTACAGCAAAACCTGGTGCAAAAGGCAATGACTCTTGGCTGGGCGCAGTGGCTCACGCCTGTAATCTCAGCACTTTGGGAGGCTAAGGCGGGTGGATCACCTGAGGTCAGGAGTTCGAGACCAGCCTGGCCAACATGGCGAAACCCCATCTCTACTAAAAATACAAAAATTAGCTGGGCATGGTGGCTGGTGCCTGTAATCCCAGCTACTCGGGAGGGTGAGGCAGGAGAATCGCTTGAACCCAGAAGGCGGAGGTTGCAGTGAGCCAAGATCGTGCCACTGTACTCCAGCCCTGGTAACAAGAGCGAAACTCCACCTCAAATAAAAAGGCAATGACTCTCAAACTTCAGTGTGCAGCAGTCATATGAGCTTGTTAAAAATTAGACACCTACGCTGAGATTCTGAGTCAGCTAAATCTGGGCGATGGCCTAGACATCTGCATTTGTAATTAGCACAGCCCACCCCTTACACTCTACGTAGGCAGTCTTCCACCTTCAGCTTTCAGAAACACATAGAACAGTGACAATGCACTTATCTTTGGAGGAGAAAATCACATACATACACACACACCCACCCCCCTCCAACGCAGCAGGCACACTGCCCCAGCGTAACAGTCACCCGTGAACAGCAACTCCTGCTCACTAAAGACCTGAGGAAACATATATGGGTCTGACCACACGTGAACATTCGTCATGAACAGCTTTCCCCACTTAGTTCTTTTGTTCAGAGTCCACATGTCATCTATTCTAATACACACAAAATAAAGACAACATTGCTGAACTCAGTGGATTTTTAAGGTAAGCAATTATTTTATTTCCTTGGCCTGATGGCATTGACTTCATTATACAAGAACTTGCAGCTGACAGAACTGACACAAAGATTTCCCCCAAGAGGAAGGACCCTTTTCATTAGCAGAGATGAATTGAAATGTCATGTCTGAGTGCAATTCCTGCTTCCCACTCCCACCCCACAAAACCCCAGAAGTGAAAATAAATCAATAAAATCCCCATGTTTTACTAAAGTCATCCCTCCAAACCTTTCTAACTAGCAGCTGCAGTGGATGATAACCAAGGAGGGAAGCAGCTGGCCATCACATAGCATTCCTGTGCGTGTGAGCCTGAAGGGACAGCAGCATGGGAGCAAGAATCCTGAATGAGAGGTGTATGTAATTACCTTACTTCACACTCGCTCCCTCCCTACATAAGACATCTCTGTCCTGATACATGGAAAATACTAGAGGAGATGCTAAGAGTGGTTTTAGTCTATAACTGGAAATGCCTGAGACTTAAATTCCAAGGTAGGGGTGAGATAAGGGGCACCAGAGAGAAAGAACAGGTTAGACAGAGATGCTCAATAGTCTTGTCAATTCCAGTTTAATGCTATTTAATAACAAAATGATCTTCTTAATCATAACCACCTTTATGTCCAACCCCTATTTTCCAAAGGTAAGAGATCGCTGTCTAAATTTCTGGGTTGTGGTCTACTACCACCCCTGGGGCGGTACTGCGATGTCTGAGTGAGACTGCAACTGGGATGGGAGAAAAGAAGCGTGAGACAGGAAAGAACAGGGGCCACAATGCATCAATTACAGTGGGTCTCTTTTGGTCCCCAGGTATGGTCCACTACCACAAGTCCCCTTTCCCTACCTGTCCTGTGCAAATGTCAAAAATAGAATCGCTGCCCAAAGAGAAGGGAGCACAGGGACTTGCTGCTGGACTACCATCGTCTCTGGCCCCAACTTGTCCACCTCCGGACCCTTCTATGAAACTGCACAAAAATTACATCTCAGGAATGCTGTGAAATTACATCATCCGTATTCCTCTACCAAAGCCAACCCAACAGCTCTGTCCTGACATGCTTTCTCTCTGGGCCGAGGAAGCAGCAAAAAATATCAATTGAGCATGTGAAAATATGATGACGGTGTGTGCGGTGTAATGTTTCTAGATGTCTTCACCTTCCGTCTCCTCGCGGTGGGAGTCACCCTCTTTCCCCAAGTCGCACGCACACCCCTCCCCTACCCCCAAGTCCAGGTGCTCCCATCTGCTGGGCTTCCAACCACTCATTTCCCATAGACACTCTCATCACTGTAGGCCACATACAGAAAATAGTCTTCCTCATGATTGTCCTAGGGGAAGAGGTAAGACAACAGTTTAGAAAACATATTCATTCATTAGCTCTAAGATGCTAAGCCTCACACAACCTTGTAAAGCAGGTATGGAAGGTATCGTTCGTCCCCATTTAAAAGAGGAGCAAAGAATCAGGAGAAGTGGTTGGAATTACACTTTGAGCTCTGAGTTCACAAACAAAAATCCTTCACTGAAAACATATTACACATAGGTATCAGGGATATGAAGATGACTGGGGCACAGTACTCACTCTTAAAGAGCTCAGTCCTAGCAAGGGGAACACAGATACCACAGATGGGATATATAAGGGGCAGATACTAACAGGGAATATATGCTATGCAATAAAAGTTAGATTCAGGATTATTATAAATTTATGTAATCCATTAATAGGGCATAATGAGAAGGAAGCGTCTTATGCAAAATACTGCAAAAAATAATAGTTACAATCCTAGGTTATATTTTTAGTAATAATAAAGTCCTTTACTATAGTTTCTCTAAATTCTGACACTTCCAATTAAACAAAATCACATAAAAATTATTCCTCCTCAGTTTATCTGTTAAGACAAATGAATCCATTTACAGACTTTGCCTTAATTTTATATTTCATTTGATCTGATTCATTGTGCCCAGATAATGTGGAATCTGTTTCACAGTTTTCATTTTGTTCTAAGAAGAAGTTTCCCCCTGTTTAGATCAATGTGTTTGTCTCAAGCCAAACTTCAGAGTTCACAGAGGAAGCTGACTGTAGCGGAGGCTGGCCTCAGAGTTAGAAGCTGGCTTTACTATTATGTGCTTTCTCAATCTGTTGCTAAATGGGAGTAAAATAATGAACTGGATTCTGAATGCATTACAAATTACAGGCTACCAACAAGAAGAGCAGGAACTGCGATGGGCTGATGCTTTGGAACTTTTGCTATCAGGAGTCACTTCCTGCTGTTTCAATAAACAATCCCGCATTAAACACTATAGTCAGACAAGACTGAGAAGAGATTTCAAAAGGATTAAATCTAGTAGAGTGCCTAATCCCTGAAAAACAAGTGGTATCTAATCTCTCAGAGCCTTACACTGCCATGTGTAAGAGGATCCGGATAAATAACACCTTCTGCCCCACTTCTCAGTTGTGTTATCAACATATACTAGAACAAGAGCTAGAGGATGCCAGACTGCCCTGGACGGCATCCAGTATTGTGCGGCTAGAACCATTACCTCATACAGTTGGCCCATGGTAGCACTGGTGGGAGGGATAGTGTTGTTGACAAAGAAGAATAAGGCGTCCTCAGGTCTCAGGTGGATTCTCTTCCGGATTAAGAAGTAGAACTGGCCAACTGGATGATGGAAGAAAAAGGCAGACAAGAAAGGAAGAAAACAAGGAATTAGTAGAATGGTAAGTCCTGGAAAAAAATTCAATTGCATTTTTTCCCCTTAAGAGTCAGTACCAGTTTTATATACCACCTGAGAAGAGCCAAATACTATCCTGGAGCTTTCAAAATAAAAAGGGAAACTCAGAAGCCCGTACAGTCCCTGACATGCCATAGTGGACTTTATTCCTCCTTTCCCCTCTTATTCAATCTCAGACCTCATGTTAGCATATCCACTCAAAGCCTGAGGACTACGCTGAAGGAATACCACGTGCATCCAGACCAAAACATTCCCATCACTGTCTAAACCTGACTTGAAACACTTTCCATCCCCAGACCCACCCTAAGAAAAGCTTGGCAATGAAAGGGGTCCACTGGACACTGGTCATCTTAGCACAGTCACTCAACTCAGTGTTGGGGCATTAAATAAGGTTCAATGCTTTGCCTTTACCTGAGAATACTGAAAATTTTCTAGATGGCTGATATTCAAACCTGTTAACTCTGAAGCAAATCAACAAAATCTTTCCAGTGTCTCCTGGATGCAGTGTGTATTCCATTAAGGCTCAAGATGAAGACTGAATATATGTCTTATAATCCCAAACAAAATCTACAAAACTTATTTCAAAAAAAAGGTAGCTTAAGAAGATGTAATCAGGAAACTCTAAAGCATAATCCTCTCAAGAAACCAGACTGGTTTTCTTTTTGGAACAAATTGACATCACAATTAACAAAGCTGAATTTTTTTTTTTTTTTTTTTGAGGCGGAGCGTCACTGTGTCACCCAGGCTGGAGCGCAATGGCACAATATCGGCTCACTGCAACCTCTGCCTCCAAGGTTCAAGCAATTCTCCAGCCTCAGCCTCCTGAGTAGCTGAGATTACAGGCGCCCGTCACCACATCCAGCTAATTTCTGTATTTTTAATGAAGATAGGGTTTCACCATGTTGGCCAGTCTGGTCTCAAACTCCTGACCTCAGGTGATCTGCCCACTTCCGCCTCCCAAAGCGTTGGGATTACAGGCGTGAGCCCCATGTCCGGCCACAAAGCTAAATTTTATTTTTTTGAGACAGGGTCTCACTCTGTCACTGAGACTGGAGTGCAGTGGCACGATCTCAGCTCATAGCAACCTCTGCCTCCCAGGCTCAAGTGATTCTCCTGCCTCAGCCTCCCAAGCAGCTGGGATAAGAGGCGCCTGCCACCAGGTCTGGCTAATTTTTTTGTATTTTTAGTAGGGATGGGTTTTCACCATGTTGGCCAGGCTGGTCTTGAACTCCTGACCTCAAATGATCCACCGGTCTTGGCCTCCCAAAGGGCTGGGATTACAGGTGTGAGCCACCATACCCAGCCAAAGCTGAATTTTAAAATTGGTTTAGGCCCAGCACGGTGGCTCACGCCTGTAATCCCAGCACTTTGGGAGGCCGAGGCGGGTGGATCACCTGAGGTCAGGAGTTCAAGACCAGCCTGGCCAACATGGTGAAACCCTGTCTCTACTAAAAATACAAAAAAAATCAGCCAGGCGTGGTGGCAGGTGCCTGCAATCCCAGCTACTTGGCAGGCTGAGGCAGGAGAATCACTTGAACCCAGGAGATGGGAGGGTGCAGTGAACTGAGATCACACCACTGCACTCCAGCCGGGGCTACAAGAGCGAAACTCCATCTCAAAAATAATAATAATAATAAATTAATTAACTAAACAAAATAAAAATAAAAGGGGTTTAAATAATGGGCTTCTGATCCTTTCTTTCAATGTCTTATGCTTTGCTGTGTCAAAATCCAACAAGACATGGTGATGGGAAAGAACTACTGAGTCTTTTTTCTTTTTTTTTTGAGACAGAGTCTCACTCTGTCACCCAGGCTGGAATGCAATGGCGTGATCTCGGCTCACTGCAAGCTCCACCTCCTGGGTTCACACCGTTCTCCTGCCTCAGCCTCCCAAGTAGCTGGGACTACAAGGCACCCACCACCAAGCCCAGTTTATTTTTTGTATTTTTTTTAGGAGAGACGGATTTCCCCGTGTTAGCCAGGATGGTCTCGATCTCCTGACCTCATGATCTGCCCGCCTCAGCCTCCCAAAGTGCTGGGATTACAGGCGTGAGCCACTGTGCCCAGCCTGAGTCATTTTTTAATCAGATAACTCTGGGGCATCCCGCTTACTTCTTTCAAGTATGCACTGCCTCTCAATCTCACAATCTCATGCATATAATAAGGATCTGGAGAGCTCTGTCAGGGGAGGAAGGGTCAGGGGAGGCAAAGAGCATTACCGGTAAGGTCAGAGGGCACTAGGTACTTCCTCTTGTCCAGATCAGGCACCCTGGCTTTTGGAGCCTTCTCTACAATCACCTGCAAGGAGAGGAGGAGAGCAGGAATGAAAACTACAGCAGGCAATCTAGTATTTTTCCTTCCACACCCTAGAGTTGCCTAGTTACTACCGGAAATGAATCTGTCCAGGACACCTGTTGCATTTCTTATCCCCCCCAACCCCTGATAAAATTATATGAAAAAAAATGGGCTTCCTTAGTGAGGTTATAGCTGCATTACTAAAATAAAAATAAACTAGAGATTGTACATGATGAAAAGTAAAAAGAACTTTGATTTTAAGTAATTACAGGTTATCTGTAAGATCTACTATAGGACATATACCTACTGGTATTTATTTATTTATTATTTATCTTTGAGATGAAGTCTTGCTGTCGCCAAGGCTGGAGTACAGTGGCTCCATCTCAGCTCACTGCAACCTCCACCTCCTGGGTTCAAGCAATTCTCCTGCCTCAGCCTCCTGAGTAACTGGGATTACAGGCACACGCCACCACACCTGGCTAAGTATTTGTATTTTTAATAGAGATGTGGTTTCACCATGTTGGGCAGGCTGGTCTCGAACTCCTGACTTCAAGTGATCTGCCAGCCTTGGCCTCCCAAAGTGCTGGGATTACAGATGTGAGCCACCGTGCCTGGCCACCTTCTGGTATTTAATTAGAGCATCAAGAAAACTGCGTTTTCTCATACGATCCTGATCACCTGTAAGTTATTATTTCTTATAAATACGATTTATTAAAGGTACCAATAATGTGGTTTGAATCTTATACTTTGTCAAAATTTCCAAGAACTGTAAAGATTGTTCAAACACTATTAAATGGAAAAGAAACAGTGTTAAAACAAGTCTGACAATGACATCCTATAATACGATGTCAGTACAACAAGCCATTAATAGATACTGATTATGTTAGGACTTTAAGGGATTTTGAATGTCCACATTATATACTTCTATAATATTTCAAGTTGTATAAAGATCATGTATTTTTGTACTAGATCTATAAAAATATAAAAGTTTTTTTATACACTAAAACTTCCCAAACAGAAAATATCTATTGTAAAATCACGAGCTTTAGGCTTTAGATTGTTAGGTTTTTAAGGGATTTCTGTCTACATTATATTGAACTACATATATATAGTTCAAGTTGTATAAAAATCATGTATTTCTGTACTAGATATATACAAATTCAAAAGTTTTTTTTATACACTAAAACTTACCAAACAGAAAATATCTATTGTAAAATAATGAGCTTTAGACTTTTAGTTTAGAAAATATAATCACTGCTGGGCACAATGACTCACGCCTGCAATCCCAGCACTTTGGGAGTCTGAGGCAGGCGGATCACCTGAGCTCAGGAGTTCGAGACCAGCCTGACCAACACGGAGAAACCCCGTCTCTACTAAAAATACAAAATTAGCAGGGTGTGGTGCCACATGTCTGTAATCCCAGTTACTCAGGAAGGCTGAGGCAGGAGAATCGCATGAACCTGGGAGGTGGAGGTTGCGGTGAGCCAAGATCGGGCCACTACACTCCAGCCTGGGCAACAAGAGCAAAACTTGGTTTCAAAAAAAAAAAGAAAAGAAAATATAGTCATTTTAGTTAGAAGATAGGGGAAATGCAGAAAAAAAAGTGAAGTTGCAGGAAAAAAAAACACTGTACAAGTACTTCTAGTGGTTGTGTGATCTTCAACAGGTCACGTAACCTCTCTCTCAGCTTCAGCATTCCAGTGACTTTTTTTTTTGAGGTCCAGAGTCACATTTGTCCCCCAGGCTGGAGTGCAGTGCAACCTCCACCTCCCGGGTTCAAGCGATTCTCCTGCCTCAGCCTCGGGAGTAGCAGGGATTACAGGCGCATACTACCACACCTGGCTAATTTTTGTATTTTTTAGTAGTGATGGGGTTTCACCATGATGCCAGGCTGCTTTCGAACTCCTGACCTCAAGTGCTCCACCTCCCTCAGCCTCCCTAAGTACAGGGATTACAGGTGTCAGCCACCGTGCCCAGCCTGAAAACTTTCTAACACATCTTTAACAAAGTCATGCTATTAATATCATGTGAATGTGAGTAATAAATAAAAGTTTACTTGAAAATGCTTCATAAATTATAAAGAATTATCTAACATAATTAACTTGGGGGGGGAGTTTGAACCTTCTAAATTAAAAGGAACAGATTAAAATTAGTTGAAAAAAACAAAAACTTATGTTCTTGTAGAAAAAATCCTGAATCAGGAAGACCAGAGGGACATGATCACATTTTAAATTTAAAAATAAAAACTGAAATAGGGTAATGTAAGCCAGGAATTAAAAGGAAAAGGCAGAAAGAGGCTAACACCGTGCCCCAAAGGAACTCTGAGACCTAGCAGTAAGAGAGAAAAACCACAAAGGAAGACAGAAAAAGAAAGTGATAAAGCAGACCGCAATACCTGGAGGGAAGGCAGGGGTTTGGAGAGGAAGAAAAGGGGGAGGGGTAATTATTAAAGGATTGGTTTCCCAGAACCAAGGTTAAATTTCCAGGAATCCCAACTCTACTCCTCACTATGGTAGACCCTGGGCTAGATGCTTTGCCTCTTTGGGTCTCAGTTTTCCTCATTTGTAAAATGTGACTAATACTCAGCAGGGCTATGAATTTTTAAAATAGACAATCTGTTTCTAGCAGTCTTTTTGATATGTTGTATCTTTGAAGATAATTTCAAGATCCCACCAACCCCTCCTCTGTGAAGGCACAAGCACACCTCTTCTTTTCAACTGTTAGCTCTGAAGAAATACTGGTGGGACTAAACTCTGGTTATGCGAGCAGTCAGGATACGCCACTGCTTGAATTACACCAATGGTCAAGCTGGAATGGGCTTTAGGAACCACTACTATAACCCTCTTTTCTGTAAACAAGGCACTCTATCTAGCACAGCAAGATTAAAAGTTCTGCCCAAGGATGCAGTGAATTCCCCGAACTAGAACCAAATCAAGGAACCTGCGTCATAACTAGAAAGAAGGTCACAGACTGAGCACCTTGGGAGCAGCTCAGCACTGGTTAAAACATAACCCTAGGGAAGCGGAAATCTGAGTGACAGTCTTAATGGCTTAAAAATTATTACAGGAGTAAAACATTTAACACCAAACTATGAGCATGAAAAGAACAGAATGCACTGAAATACTGAGAATACACATAAGTATTTATCTATTTCCAATACTTAACAGTGTGAAGTCCACAGCACGTCATTAATTCTGGTTAATACAACTATATTAGAAACTGAGAAACAGTATGGCACGGAGGTTAAGGTCTCCGAGAGCTCCACAGTCCGTTAGACAGGGTTAGAATTCCGGCTCAACCACAGATCAGCATGTGAAACCTTTAGGAAGTTACCGCATTTCTTTGTGCTTTGAATACTCCGTCTGTAGAACGGGGATTATAATCGTGTAAAGATTAAGCGAATGATTACAGACTGAGTACTTATACTGCTACTGTAAACTATTAGTAAAACATGACTGTATTTTTTAAATATCATTGCTCGAAAGATTGGTATCACCAGAACTGGGCAAAATTTTCAGGTATCCAAGGTCCAGAAACCAGCAAAGTATTTTGTAAAGGATCCTTTACCGAGTAAGGGATTAGCTCACCCCTCTATAAACTGAAAACCCTTTGGTAATTCCTGAGGAATGGAAGAGCCCTAATGACTTTTTTTTTTTTTTTTTTTTTTTTAAGGAAAAGGGGTACAAGAGGTTTCTACTGCTGGGCTAAGGCCCTGCTGGCTTCTGGTAGCTATAAAACCACGAACGTTAGGTAAGGATTAGAGAAGAAACCCAGAGTGGCAGCGAGTCAAGAAAAGACATCAGATAACAGCAATTATTTTACCATGATGTGACATGTAATCCTGATGTTCCTACCTGAAGATAAAGAGCACAATTTTAAAAATCTCCGCTCCTCCATTTCCAAAATCCAACAGCTGCTGGTCCCTTTACCACTTAAAAGTCATCCTCTGCCCTCCAATTCGGCTGCGCAGCCCACATTAGAGAAACACCAGGCAAGGGGCGGGGGAGGGGGTAATGGGGAAAACGCCCGGATGCTGAAAGATACCTAATATTTCTTCTCTGTTCCTACTCACTACCTGCGCTAGTTTTAACTACTTAAGCCGGTGTCCAAAACACAGAAAAAACGTCTCAGTCCTGCCTTATCGCGTGCAGGTACCAGATGATTAGAAATCAATACCGGGGGAGGCTGGCTGTCCCCATACATTTCCCGGAGCCTAGAACGATGAGGCAAGAGGGCTGTTGCGCAGAGAACGTGACCTTGTTTTCCAGCCCCGGACTGTCTTGTGCTCCCCTACCCCCCTGTAATGCAAGAAAAGAACAGAATAGCTTCTGAACCTTTTCCTCCCAAGCCCAATGATATGACAGCCAAAGTCAACTTCATTAAAGGAGAACCGGCCAAGGCAGAAATCGACCGGGTTTGCGCAAACCTCACCGCACAGCACAATGTCCCCGCGTTCTTAAAGGTAGCCAATCCACGGCCCTGATCTAACCACTCTCGCACACAGGGGCGCTATTTTGCGCACCTCAACCCACACAGGGTCTCAGTATTGCTGAGACCGTGTGGGTTGCTGAGTCACTGAAGACGGCAGCTCGGCCCCAAAAACGCCGTCAGCCCTCAAGTGGGGTTCGGGCCCCAGGCATAGGTGGTTTTAAAAGCTCCGCAGTCTGGACGTCCACTGGCTTGGGCACTGAAGGGCGTTCAGGATTAACTAATTATCGGCACCTCCCTTCCCCAGAGCCGCCTGGGCGCCCCAGGGAAGCCATCTCGACTCCCAGCCCCCGCCCCCGCGGGCCCTTCCCCTCCCATCCCCCCGCTCCTCTACACTCACGGGGACCCTGTCCGGATATTTCTTCCGGATCTTTTCTCCTTCCTTTTTCCGATACTCAAAGGGATGGTCCTCCTTGTACTGGAACTTCATGATGCACCGCAGGGCTTCCGAGATTCCCCGCGCGGGGCCTGCCTCCTTCGCCGCTGGCCCTGTCCAGCTCCCTCCGCCGACGTCAAGGTGTGTTCAAATAGCTACAGAAACGTCCGCTCCCGGGGCAACAGCGCTGGGCCGAGCGTGCAGAGGGGGTTCGGTGTGGGGAGATCTCGGGTGAGCCTGCCTGGAGATAGAGGAGAGCCAGGTGGAGAAACACCGGCGGCTTTTCGCTGGAGCTGGGAGCACAAAAACAGTTGGGTTGCGCGTCGGGCTGTGACGTCACCCCGCGCGCCCCGCCCCGCCCCCCAGGCGCCAGGCGCGGAGGGCAGGGGGCGGCCGAGTGCTGTCTTAACTGCGTTTCCTTTCTGGCCAACGTTTATCAAAATCGATGTCATTGCAAACATCAAAACATTCTAGTTGTGTTTTATTTTGTGACTGTGAAAGACGGTTTTAAGACAAAAACAATTTTAAACATGTTTTATTCCCCCTCCACTGTTTTTCTTGGTTTGGCCCCAAAACAAATACAAAAGGCGAAAATCCTTTTCCTGCTGGTTGGGATCCAGCCTCAGGGCAAAAGAGGCCCAGGCCTCCTGGGATCCTTTTGGCCAATGCAGAGCTGTCCCGGGCTTGCACCGTGCCCTCTGCGCTTTCCGCTGCCCCTCCCGCGGCCCTCCTCCCCGCGCTGGCGTCACAGTGTTTGGGCCGCGCCGCAGTTCGCTCCTGAACAGCAACATAAACAGAGCGTGACTCAGGAATCTGAAGAGAGGAGTCAGATGAAGGACACGGAGTGTAATCAAGGTCCAAAGGAGACGTGATGTCAGTCAGGACTACGGAGGGCTTCACGTACAATCAAATACAGAAATGATTCACTTTCTAGCCGGACGCGGTGGATCATGCCTGTAATCCCAGCACTTTGGGAGGCCGAGGCAGGGGGATCACCTGAAGTTAGGAGTTCGAGACCAGCCTGACCAACATGGAGAAACCCCGTCTCTACTAAAAATACAAAATTAGCTGGGCGTGGTGGCCCATGCCTGTAATCCCAGCTACTCTGGAGGCTGAGGCAGGAGAATCGCTCTAACCCGGGAGGCGGAGGTTGTGGTGAGCCGAGATCGCGGCATCGCACTCCAGCCTGGGCGACAAGAGCGAAACACCGTCTTAAAGAAAAAGAAAAGAAAGAAAGAAGTGATTCACTTTCTGCCATTAACTCAGAAAGGAGGCTTGTATTCTGGAAAAGAGAGTATCAAGCAATTTAGGTGATGACCTCAATTCTTCCCCCACATCTTATTTAGTTCCAGTGGTTAGGTATCCCTCACGTGGCTGGAAAGCGCTGCCTGGAATGCCAGTGGAAGATTGGGCATTGCGGCAGGTGCGGCGAAGCCTCGTTCTGGCTTTCCCCACCTAGAGTCAAAGAACAAAGACCTTCCAACCAGTACGGTAGGCAGCGACACGGAAGACCGTGGAGATTGCAAAGAAAAAGAATAGTGAAAACGAGCTGCGTTGCCCATACAAGCCGGGTGAGTTCTGAGAAATATTATTAGACAACAGCAGCCCCATGGCCTACCTTCTTCAGTCGGGGTCTCAGTGTCTCTAATTTTAAAAACACCCACAAGGGGACAGGCGCGGTGGCTCACGTCTGTTCTCCCAGCACCTTGGGAGGCCCCGGCCGAGGATCGCTTGAGTTAAGGAGTTCAAGACCAGCTTGGGTAACAGGGCAAAACCCTGTCTCTACAAAAAATACAAAAATTAACCAGTCATGGTGGTGCGCTCCTATAGTCTCAGCTACTGTGGAGGCTGAGGCAGGAGAATCGCTTGAACCCCGGAGGCAGTGGCTGCAGTGAGCTGAGATCGCCCACTGCACTCCAGCCTGGGAGACAGAGCGAGACTCTGTCTCAAAAAGAGTAAGTAAATAAAAATAGGCCGGACGCGTTGACTCAGTCTGTAATCCCAGCACTTTGGGAGGCCGAGGTGGATGGATCACGAGGTCAAGAGATAGAGACCATCCTGGCCAACATGGTGAAATCCCGTCTCTACTAATAATACAAAAAAAAAAAAAAGAAAGAAAGAAAGAAAATTAGCTGAGCGTGGTGGCGCATGCCTGTAGTCCCAGCTACTCCGGAGGCTGAGGGAGGAGAATCGCTTGAACCCGGGGGGCAGAACCAGGGAGGGTTTAGCCATATTTGCATCAAAACTAAAATGAGGCCAGGCGGGGTGGCTCACACCTGCAATCCCAGTACTTTGGGAGGCTGAGGTGGGTGGATCACGAGGTCGGGAGATCGACATCATCCTGGCTAACACAGTGAAACCCCGTCTCTACTGAAAAATACAAAAAAATTAGCCGGACGTGGTGGCGGGCGCCTGTAGTCCCAGCTATTGGGGAGGCTGAGGCAGGAGAATGGTGTGAACTCAGGAGGCGGAGCTTGCAGTGAGCCAAATCACGCTACTGCACTCCATCCTGGGCGACAGAGCGAGACTCCATCTCAGAAAAAAACCAAAACAAACAAAAAAACCTAAAATGAGCAACTGAAAATTAAACTATTTTCAATTTGAAAATAAGACCTAAAAATTATAAACATATAATGTGATACAATAACTCATGGATTTTCTTTATTTATTTGTTTGATACAGAGTTTCTCTCTTGTCCCCCAGGCTGGAGTGCAATGGCTCCATGTAGGCTCTCTGCAACCTCCATCTCCCGGGTTCAAGCACTTTTCTCCTGCCTCATCCTCCTGAGTAGCTGGGATTACAAGGCGCCCGCCATCACGCCCAGCTAATTTTTTTGTATTTTTAGTACAGACGGGCTTTTGCCATGCTAGCCAGGCTGGTCTCGAACTCCTGACCTCAGGTGATTCGCCCATCTCGGCATCCTAAAGTGCTAGGGTTACAGGCGCGAGCCAATGCGCCCTGCCCTCATGGATTTTCATACATAAAGACTGAAAGATGCCATGGAGAAAAATAACATGAAGAAGTGGGACTATATGATTCATTTTCTTGTGCCAGTAATGAAACTTAGTTGCTTTTATTTTGTGGGTGTGTTTTTACATTTTTATTTATTTTTGAGACAGAATCTCGCTCTGTTGCCAGGCTGGAGTGCAGTGGCATGATCTCCGTGGACTGAAACCTCCTCCTCACGGATTCAAGCGATTCTCCTGCCTCAGCCTCCCAAATAGTTGGGACTACAGGCGCACACCACCACCCCAGGCTAATCTTTGTATTTTTAGGTAGAGATGGGGGTTTCACCATGTTGGCCAGGTTGGTCTCGAACTCCTGACCTCAAGTGATCCACCCTCCTCAGCCTCCCAAAGTGCTGGGATTACAGGTGTAATCCAGCCTAAAGAAGTAAATTTTAAATTAACACAATCGAGTAAAATATTTCAAAATGTCTTATTTAACCAAAACCAAAATACTACATTAAAAAGCTCACATTTTCTCAAATATCTTTTCAACGTTTCTTGCACTTTTTTTAATGATTTCAAGGGTTAGAAGTTTTTTCAGTCTTTTATGAACATTTTTAAACATGTAGACAGTTTTGAAAAATAGTATGATAAACACCAATATACCCTTCACCTAGATTTTTTTCCATTTGAAAGTAAATTAGAGGCCAGGCATGGTGGCTCACGCCTGTAATCCCAGCACTTTGGGAGGCCAAGGCGGGCGAATCACGAGGTCAAGAGATCAAGACCATCCTGGCTAACGCTGTGAAACCCCTTCTCTATTAAAAATACAAAAAATTAGCCGGGTGTGGCCGTGGGTGCCTGTTGTCCCAGCTACTGAGGAAGCTGAGGCAAGATAATCGCTTGAACCCAGGAGGCGGAGCTTGCAGTGAGTGGAGATTGTGCCACTGCACTCTAGCCTGGGCGACAGAGCGAGACTCCGTCTCAAAAAAAAAGTAAATTAGAAACATAACACCACCACAATATACAAATTATATCCCCCCTGAGAATAAGAACATGTTCCTCCATAACCACAATGGTTATTACGCCTTAAAAACCACTAATATTTTCCATTATCTAATACAGAGCTTATATTTATATTTCCTCAATTGCCCCAAACATGCTTTTTATCTCCCCCAATCAAGCATTTGAATCTGAAAACAGGTGGAATTTACCATAAAGATAGGTCTGATTTGATTTAGGGTCTCTGTCTGTGTGTGTGTGTGTGTGTGTGTGTGTGTGTATGTGTGTGTGTGGACATGGGGTTTCACTGTTTTGCCCTTTGGCTAATTGCAACCTCCACCTCCTAGGTTCAAGTGATTCTCCTGCCTCAGCCTCCCAAGCAGCTGGGATTGCAGACATGTGCCACCACACCAGCTAATTTTGTATTTTTAGTAGACATGAAGTTTCGCCATGTTGGTCAGGCTGGTCTCGAACCCCCGACCTCAGGTGATCCACCCGCCTTGGCCTCCCAAAGTGCTGGGATTCCACTTTGGGAGGCGCCACTGCACCAGGCCCAGGGTCTCTTATATTATCACTTTTAAATTGATATATGAAACCAGAATTTTAGTGCATTGGTCTCCAATGAGAAATACAATAGCTAGAGGTTTAGTTATTCACAGCCATTTTCAAAATTTGCTTGCTAAACTTGGAATTTAAATAAGGAATTTTATTACTTAATTTGAATTTTTTAGTAAGCTGCCATCCACAAATCAAGTGTCAAACACCACCAGGATGTGCCTGGCTGACTCCAAGACTAGGAAAATATTTCCTGCCCCTGAACTATACATGAGTGGATCTTCCTCCTTAATAATTGTGTGCTCACATTGCTTCATTGCAGCTGCCACTACCTTAGTTTAATCTTCATTTTTTAAAAATTTTGGCTTAGCTCTGATTATCTGTTACTATATAGCAAACCACCTCAAAAGAATGGCTTAAAATAATAGCATCATCTATTTTGCTCACAAATCTGAAGTAATGGGGCTCAGCTTTGGTTTTAGTTAGTGACTGGTGATAGCGTCTTCTTGGAAAGCTTCTTCACTAGCAGTTTTGGTAGTTGGACTGGGAAGACTCAAACAATTGGCGTTCCTCAGCCGCCTCTTTCTTTCTCTGTAGGATCTCACCATGGGTCTCTTCCCTTAGTGTCTGCAAGCTAGCTAGACTTCTTTCATGGTGCCTAGGGGCTCTCTGGGCAAATTTGCCAAAAGAAGTCAGCAGAAAGCACATGGCCTCTTGTAATCTAGTCATTTTAGTTTCAAAGGGACACTTCTGCCTCGTTCTATTTCTCAAGGCAGTCACAAAGTTCTGCTCAGATTCAAAGGAAGGTGCCACAGACTCCACTTCTACCTGGAGGAAGTATTGGAGAATCTGAGAATATGCTTCAAAATCACCACTATTGGGCCAGGTGTGGTGGCTCACGCCTGTAACCCCAGCACTTTGAGAGGCCAAGGCGAGCAGATCGCCTGAGGTCAGGAGTTCGAGACCAGCCTGACCAACGCGGAGAAACCCCGTCTCTACTAAAAATACAAAATTAGTCAGGCGTGGTGGCACACGCCTGTCATCCAAGCTACTTGGGAGGCTGAGGCAGGAGAATCACTTGAACCCGGGAGTCAGAGGCTGTAGTCAGCCAAGATCGCAGCATTGCGTTCCAGCCTGGGCAACAAGAGCGAAACTCCATCTCAAAAAAAAAAAGAAAAAACAGCACTATTACTCAAACACATTAGTAAACAGTGTTCAGTCCTGTCCTTCCCACTTCTAGGAAAAAGAGAGCTCATTGATGCCAGACTAAATGTAATAAAACTATATTTCATTGTGTCATTTCTCTTGTTGATATCATTCAGTGGTCAGCGTTCTCTGCAATCTTTGGGAGATAGTTCAAATTCTTTACAAGGGAAATAGAGTACTCACAATCAGGCTATTGTTTCTCTCTTGAGCCTCATATATAGCCATTTCCTATTATTGCACTCTATGTTTCAGGCATACTAAATTATTTTCCCTGTATTGCTATTGTTTCAGACCACTGGATATTCAAAGCCTCCTTCCTGTGAAAATATTTTCTTCCTTTTTTTTTCTGATTAGTTTCTATAAAACGTTCAGGGTTTAGTTCAGACATCGTCTTCTCTAGGATACTTTTGATCTTCTTTACCTGAGTTCTGAATTCCTTCTAGGCACTTGCAAAGCATTGTGTGCTTATCTTTGTCATAGCACGTATAATGATGCATTGTTCATTAGATAACGTGATGCCAGCTGGGTGTGGTGGCTCACACCTGTAATTTCCCAACACTTTAGGAGGCTGAGGTGGGCAGATCACCTGAGGTCAGGAGTTCGAGACCAGTCTAGCTAATATGGTGAAACCTTGTTTCTACTGAAAATACAAAAAGTTAGCCAGGCGTGGTGGCTCGCACCTATAAATAATCCCAACTACTCGAGACGCTGAGATAGGAGAATCGCTTGAACTGGGAGGTGGAGGTTGCAGTGAGCTGAGATCGTGCCATTGAACTCCAGCTTGGGCAACAAGAGCAAAACTGTGTCTCAAACAAACAAACAAACAAACAAACAAAAAACATGACGCCCATGACATCTCCTTGTTTTTTTTTTTGGCAGGGGGTGGGATGTATGTATGGTTTCAGAGGTAACTACTCTTTTTACATTGACACCACATGGTTCTAGTGGAACCCACCAATCATAAAATCTCACTGCCTTGACCATAAGATTAATCCGAATTTTTCCTTAGAATTTCTTGCATATGAACTAAAGAAGCCCCTTCTTCTTTGATGTTGAAGTTTAGATAATATCTTAGTCCATTCCAGCTGCTATAACAAAATACACAGACTGGGTGGTTTATGAACAACAGAGATTCATTTCTCACAGTTCAGGAGACTGGGAAGTCCAAGATCAAGGTGCCAGCTGATTAACTGGTGAGGGTCCACTTCCTCATAGACAGCTGTCTTCTCACTCCAACCTCACATAGCAGAAGGAAAGAAAGAGGGTTCTGCCTCAGGCCTCTTTTGTAACGGCACTAATCCATTTATGAGGGTTCCAGTCTCATGACTTAATCACCTACCAAAGGCCTCACCTCGTAATAATATCATCTTATGGGTTAGGATTTCCATGTACGAATTTGGAGATGATACACACATTCAGACCATAGTGGATGATACGAGATCAGGGGCTGCTATTGTTTTGGTCTCAAGCAGTCACCAGATAAATGAGATCGATAAAGATAACATTCAGAGAGGCAAGGTATATGACAGGGATAGAGAGAGAGAGAGATACATACAGAGTTTGGGGGAGTTCTAATGGCATCCAGGTTCCTAGTTTCAGATAGTCTCTTCCAGTAGCGACAGAGAGAGAGTTTTTCTTATTTTCTGTATATTATGGTGTTTGACAGTTAAAAAAAAAAAAAAACATTCTGGCTGGGGAGAGACTGTCTTTACCAGAACTAACCAGTTCTTAGAGATAGCAAGGGCTCAGCTGAGAACATGCCTTTGATATACAAACTCACCAATCTAGAGCTATACCTCCTATATCCAACCTGTGTATTCCAGGAGGCAACATTTCTCTGCCTTAATCATAGGAGGACCAGTTACCAGGCAACCAGGGACAACCTTTGTGGTTTAGAGCCCATAGAAGTATTTCAAACTAAATTGTTTACCCGTCCCTTTCCTGTTTTTCCTATGGCAACCCCATTGAACGCTTTGACCTAAACCTTACCCTCGCTCCTGTCTTCTTTCCCCTGACCTCCCTGGTGTCTTTCTGTTGTGTGACCTGTATGGCATGCTGTGACTGCTGTCTCTGCAACTTGTGAGTAAACTTTGTTACTCACAAGTAAACAAAAATTACTTGTCAGAAAATGTTTTCCTGAGTCTCCTCTGTCTCCTTTTGTGTCCTCCCTGACTGACTACCTCATAAAAGAATGCAAAAACAGCATATATTGTTTTTATGTTGTCAGGGCCTTGGATAACTCATGACACAAAGACTCAAAATACGCAATATAGCATCATGAAAGGAGCAAAGGATAGACTTCTAATTTAAGACGGTGGAATGAAAAGGTATTTTTGACTTTGCTGTCTCCTGAGGCGGCGCTAAAACAACTGTGTAATGGGTTGAATTGTGTCGTCCAAAAAGATGTGGAAGCTTTAACTTCCATTATCAGTGACTGTGTCCTCATTTGGAAACAAGGTCTTTGCAGATGATTAAATTAAGATTAGATCTTTCGAGTGGATTGTAGTCAATATGACTGGTGTTCTTATAAAAGGGGGTAAATTTGGACACAAAAACAGGCATGAATAAAGGAAAGAGGATGTGAAGACACAGGAAGAACGTCATCCACAACCCAAAGAACACCTGAGGATACTAGAAGCTGGGAGACAGGCATGGAACAGATTCTTCCTCCCAGTCCTCAGAAGAACCTCACTCTGCTGACACTTTAATATCAGCCTTTCAGCCTCTGGAACAGTGAGACAATACATTTCTGTTGTTTGAGCCATCTAGTTTGTGGTGCTATGTTACAGCAGCTCTAGGAAATAAAGATAGACTGTAAAAAAAAAAAAAAAGGAAGTAAAAAACTCACAAAATCAGGCCAGGTGCGGTGGCTCATGCCTGTACTCCTGGCACTCTGAGAGGCTGAGGCTGGCAGATCACCTGAGGTCAGAAGTTCAAGAGCAGCCTGGCCAACATAGTGAAACCCCACCTCTACTAAAAATACGAAAATTACCCAGGCATGGTGGCGTGTGCTTGTAGTCCCAGCTATTAGGGAGACTGAGGCAGGAGAATCGCTTGAACCCAGGAGGCAGAGGTTGCAGTGAGCTGAGAGCACGCCACTGCACTCCAACCTGGGTGACAGAGTGAGACTCCATCTCAAAACAAACAAACAAACAAACAACCTCACTACATCAGAGAAAAGGGGGAAGTAGGAATCAATTTTAAACTCTAGAAAGAAGGCTAACAAATGATAAATAACTTACAAAGTACACTTAAGGAACGGAATCTGAAGTTGGCAGTAAAAAAAAGTCTAAAGTAGCCTACTCATTAGATGATTTAGAAAGGCACAGGCATTTTTACTACCAAGTTATCTCCTTAGCCCTATATAGCCATGTAATTTCTTCTCTCCCATCCCCGTATAGTCTTGAGATGTAGTCTTTATAGAGAAGAAGCGAAGAGTCTATGAATTGGAAAAGCTAGAGGAAAAGGGCTCCGTAGAAGACAGCGTACTGAAAACAGGAATATTAAGTGAGAACTTCCATACTGACTCCTAAATCCCCAACCTTCCTCCTTCGAGTCTGTTCCAGTTACTCAACCCAGCCGACAACCTACCCAGTAGAAGACCATGGTTGGATGCATGTAGAATTCTACAAGGTTGTTTGCAGGCATGTAGAGTTTCTTTCTTTCTTTCTTTCTTTTTTTTTTTGAGACAGAGTATCGCTCTGTTGCCCAGGCTGGAGTTCAGTGGCGCGATCTCGGCTCACTGCAACCTCTGCCTCCCCGGTTCAAGCGATTCTTGTGCCCCAGCCTCCCGAGTAGCTGGAATTACAGGAGCTCACCACCACACCGAGCTAATTTTTGTATTTTTAGTAGAGACAGGGTCTCACCATGTTGACCAGGTTGGTCTCCAACTCCTGACCTCAAGTGATCTGCCTGCTTCAGCCTCCCAAAGTGCTGGGATTACAGGCGTGAGCCACCGCACCGGGCTGTGCATGCAGAATTTCAAATGAGCTTTTGTAGCATCCCGCTTTCAAATATAAGAAGACAGCAAGTAGTCAAAAATCACCAGGGATTTGAAGACAAGGTCCAACATGACTCAGTAAGAGAAAAACAATTTGAAGAAAATAAAAGATTACTCAGGGAGATAGAAACACCAAAAAACTGTATCATTAACATCCTCAGAAAAAGAAGAGGAAAGATTGCTTCCATGAAACAAAAACAGCTGCAGTCAAATAACATTTAGAGAAAAAAAATCTTAAAAATTGAAAGTATGAGAAGAAAAAATTCAGGAGAAATATTAGAAGAAAGTTAAAGGAAATGTCCTAGAAACTAAAGCAGTAAGACCAAAGAAAAAAAAGAAAAGGGGGCAGGGAAGGTAAATTAGAAGTCCCACATTCAAATACGAGGAATCACAGAGAAGCAACAGGGGAGGGAGGTCAGATTTGTTTAAAGAGGTGAAATGTTAGAAATTCGCCATTCAAATAATAGGAGTCTCAGAGAGATGACAGAAGAGAAGGAGATCAGCTTTTATTTAAAGACCTATGCCTTTAATTTTTAAGGGAAAGTATTTTCTTCCGAGAATTTTATAACAAGCTATAGTATTGTTTAAGTGTGGGGGAAGCTCAAGACATTCTTAGACATGGAAACTCTCCCAAAATTCACCTTTTTTTTTGAGACTGGGTCTCGCTCTGTCGCCCAGGCTGGAGTGCAATGGCACGATTTTGGCTCACTGCAACCTCCACCTCCTGAGTTCAAGCAATTCTCCTGCCTCAGCCTCCCAAGTAGCAGGAATTACAGGCATGTGCCACCACACTGGCTAATTTTTTTGTATTTTTAATAGAGACGGGGTTTCACCATGTTGGCCAGGTTGGTTTCAAACTCCTGACCTCAGGTGATCCACCCGCCTCTGCCTCCCAAAGTGTTAGGATTACAGGCGTGAGCCACCTTGCCCAGTCCCCAAAATTTACTTTTAATGTTCTTGTTTTCAGTAAGAACCCCCACAATGAGAAAATAAACCAAGAAAGAAAAAGATGTGGGATTAAGGAAGCATAATTTTCCTTTTAGAAAGAGATGATGAGAGATGAAAGATAATCTATAAGATAATGAAAGTGATTAATACATATTAGTATATTAATGTGCATGTTTTAAATATGTTATTATATATGAATATATATATCAACTCCCATAGTCCTCATATAATATAATGTGGGTGTACTCATTTTTCATCATTTTACAGTTGAGGAAATTGAAGCTAGAAAGATTAGGTGACTACAGCAAGATTGGACAGGGAGTAAAGAGCAGAGCTACAATTTTTACCCTTAAAGCCCAGTTTCAGGCTCTTAACCATTAATGCTCCTTTTCTTGTTTCTAATTATACTGATCTAATCAAAATTAAGATATCATCATATTTGGATGATAAAAGGGCATGAGAAATATTCAGATGTGTGATGCTAGCAAAGGTGGAGGTGGTGGTAAAAAAAGAGCCTCATTTTCATCTTTTATAATGGCAAGTCAATAGATGGTTTCCAAACCAAAAATAAAAATCAAGAATAGCAACATATGTATAGTATTTGAAGAACTGTAGGCCTAAAAATACCAGCTAAAAAGTAGGGAGTAGAAAATATGTGTGTGGTGGGAAGGTGCTATTTTTCTTCACAAGCCTTGCGGGGCTGTTTGAATTTTCAATCTGTAAGGATACATAGATTTAATTTTAAAAAATAAAACATAAATTAAAAAATAAAAGGATCTAGGCACAGTGGCTCATGCCTGTAATCCCAGCATTTTGGGAGGGTGAGGCAGGCAGATCACCTGAGGTCAGGAGTTTTTTTTTTTTTTTTTTTTTGAGATACATTTTTGCTCTTTTTGCCCAGGCTGGAGTGCAGTGGTGCAATCTCAGCTCATTGCAACTTCCACCTCCCAGATTCAAGTGATTCTCCTGCCTCAGCCTCCCAAGTAGCTGGGATTACAGGCGAGCAAGTAGCTGGAATTCCAGGCAAGCGCCTCCACGCCTGGCTAATTTTATATTTTCAGTAGAGACGGGAGTTTCACCATGTTGGCCAGGCTGGTCTTGAACGCCTGACCTCAGGTAATCCACCCGCCTTGGCCTTCCAAAGTACTAGGATTACAGATGTGAGCCACCATACCCATCCTTTTAATCAACTTCTGTTCTCACTGAATTGGATTTGCATTTATCAACTTAGGTATTTACTGAGTTTGAAGTTACAACTCTTTGGGAGAGAGAGGATAGTACTCAACTTTATCATTTACGGTAATTAGTATTAATATTGGAGGGGAGAGCAGGTCCTAACTATAGTGTAAGAGAAGAGCACACAAGAGAGATCCTGTATAGGCAAGTTTGATACACAAAGTCGGATTAAAGAAAAGTCTAGATACTTGTAGCACTGGTATCATTTATCAAACAGGAATAGCAAGAACCAAAGGGTAACAGAAGCAATTTAAGGTTTGGTACTCGGAGGCAGAGACAGAAGAGGCGTTAACTGAGTCTGCCTTATTTCATAACTTTGTCCATAAATAAGATTTTATCATAGAAATTAAAGAGATATTGCCGTTAGGGTAGCTCCTTAGCCGTAATGGTCACCCTATCTCCTGTATTTTACTTCTCTTATTCATCTTTTAGTGACAACCAAAGCATCTTAAAAGTTACATTATCCCTTTTTCCTCTTCAAGAACTTGTGATGGCTTTCATCGACTGCAGGATAAAGTCCAAACTGCTCAAGCTCACATTTAATGCCTCCTATAAAAAGAAACCATCCTGTCTTCCAGATTAATTCCTATCACATCACTCCTGGAATTTTCACCAGTCTCCGTGATTCACATTGTAAGTTTTTATATCTTTTCTTATAAACAGAAAATGCCATTATACCATGTAATTAATGTTTAAAATTCAAATATCCTTTAGATTTCAACGCTGCTTACTTTTTTTTTTTCTGGGGGGACGAAGTCTTGTTCTGTTGCCAGGCTGGAGTGCAGTGGCGCGATCTCGGCTCACTGCAACCTCCACCTCCTGGGTTCAAGCGATTCTCCTGCCTCAGCCTCCCGAGTAGCCGGTACTACAGGCACGTGCTACCAGGCCCAGCTAGTTTTTTGTATTTTTAGTAGAGATGGGGTTTCACCATCTTGGCCAGGATGGTCTCGATCTCCTGACCTTGTGATCCTCCTGCCTCAGCCTCCCAAAGTGCTGGGATTACAGGCATGAGCCACCACGCCCAGCCCTACACTGCTTACTTTCATAGTACCCTTCCCAGACTTCTAAAGTTGTGAGGCACCCTGGGGCGGGAAATAGCACAATTCTGGGTTAACCAAGGTGGAGATGCCAGTGGAAGGACATTGGCCACCGCTACTCAGTGACAGCATGTCACGTATTTTCCACAGTTGAACTCTCCATGTATCTTAGACAATCCATAAATCACTGAAATCATCACTGAAATCATTTTCCCAGTTGGCTTGCTCAAGGGCAGATATCTTGCCCTGACCTCTTTGTTACCTTCCAGCCAAGCTACTTTACCCAAGGAAAAGAAAGCAAAACATACCTTCCCCAGAGTTTGCCATTTCAATCTCCTGCCACTTAAATTTGTTAAACAATTCCTGTTTCTGCTTTATTTCTGTACTCTCATATGCAAGTAAATGCTAATTAACTGATAAAGATTGATAAAGATCGCAAAGCTGGGCCGGGGCGGTGGCTCACGCCTATAATCCCAGCACTTTGAGAGGCCGAGGCAGGCGGATTACCTGAGGTCAGGAGTTTGAGACCAGCCTGACCAACGTGGAGAAACCCCATCTCTACTAAAAATACAAAATTAGCTGGGCGTGGTGGCGCATGCCTGTAATCCCAGCTACTTGGGAGGCTGAGACAAGAGAATCGCTTGAACCTGGGAGGCAGAGGTTGCAGTGAGCCGAGATCATGCCATTGCATCCCAGCCTGAGCTACAAGAGCAAAACTCCATCTCAAAAAAAAAAAGAAAAAAAAAAAGAAAAGAAAAAAAGAAAAAGGAAGGATTTCAGTGACTTATCTAAGGTGAGTAGTTTTTCCCCAAATATGCATC
>NW_012102576.1:1580809-1620911 GCF_000951045.1 Mandrillus leucophaeus | reverse complement strand
CAGGCGGATTACCTGAGGTCAGGAGTTTGAGACCAGCCTGACCAACGTGGAGAAACCCCATCTCTACTAAAAATACAAAATTAGCTGGGCGTGGTGGCGCATGCCTGTAATCCCAGCTACTTGGGAGGCTGAGACAAGAGAATCGCTTGAACCTGGGAGGCAGAGGTTGCAGTGAACCAATATTGCGCCATTGCACTCCAGCCTAGGCAACAAGAGCGAAACTCTGTCTCAAAAAAATAAAAATAAAAAATAAATAAAATAAAATAAAGATCTTATAGCCATACCTACAAGGCCAACTCAATTAGAACTGATGCTGCAGTTCCTGAGCTAGACTTGGAGGGAAAACAGGCTACTGCAAAGCACTCTATACTGTTGTATTTGCCTGTAAACCACCGACAACTAGTCATCACAGCCATAGAATGTGTCAGACCCAGCCTCCCCACTGAAGAACAGTTTGTTTGTCCTTGTGTAAATTTAATATAGGTTCATCTTTCAGGTTTCCCGCACAGATTAGGAGTTTTGTGTTGTCAGGGTCACTTCCTCCTGCTATGCACGTATCAACACCTTCTTTCAGAAATTGACAACACACTGGACACAGCCCTGACTCCAAGAGTTTTGGTTTTAGCAAGAGTTGACAAAAAGAGTCAAACTCTAAAATATTTGAAGATGTTTATGCTGAGACAAATATGAGTGACCATGGCCCATGACACAGCCCTCAGGAGGTCCTGAGAACATGTGCCCAAGGTGGTCGGGGTGCAGCTTGGTTTTATAGATTTTAGGGAGGCATGAGACATCCATCAAATACATTTAAGTAATATCTTGGTTTGGTCCAGAAAGGTGGGGCAACTTAAAGCGGGCGGGGTGCAGGCTTCCAGGCCGGGGCGGGGTGGGGGGCTTCCAGGCAAATTTAAACATTTTACATTTAAACATTTTTTCTGGTTGACAATTTTTTGAGTTTGTCTAAAGACCTGGGATCCATAGAAAGGAAGTGTTCAGGTTAAAATAAAAGATTGTAGAGACCAAGGTTCTTTTGAAGTCTTATAGTGGCTGTCCTTAGAGACAATAGATGACAATGATTTCCTATTCAGATATTTAAAAGGTGCCAGACTCTTAGTTAATCTCTTTAGGATTGGGAGGGCCAGGAAGAAAAGATCTAGCTATGTTAATAGAGATGATGATGATGATGATGATGATTTTTGAGACGGAATTTCTATCTTTTTGCCCAAGCTGGAGTGCAATGGCACAATCTTGGTGCACTGTAACCTCTGCCTCCTGGGTTCAAGCAATTCTCCTGCCTCAGCCTCCCAAGTAGCTGGGATTACAGGTGCATGCTACCACTCCGGGCTAATTTTTGTATTTTTGGTAGAGACAGATTCAACCATGTAGGCCAGGCTGGTCTCGAACTCCTGACCTCAGTTGATCTGCCCGCCTCAGCCTCCCAAAGTGCTGAGATTACAAGCATGAGCCACTGCAGCCAACTGAGATTCTTTATGGATGCAAATATTCCCCCCACAAAGGACAGCTTTGCAGGGCCATTTCAAAATGTGGCAAAGATCCATGTTTTGGGGTAAAATATTTTGACTTTCTTCTTTGTCACATGTCATGCCAGAGTCAGATGGGAAAGTAAGTCATGATATACAGGGTTAAATAAAATCCATCTGATGAGAATTTATGGTTAGTAGGGCATGACTCCCCAGACCCCTTAGATAGGAATTAGGGTAAGATTAAAAAATCAGAGCTTAGTCCTCACAAGTAAAAAGTGATAGGAAGGCTGGGCACGGTGGCTCATGCCTCTAATCCCAGCACTTTGGGAGGCTGAGGCGGGTGGATTGCTTGAGGCCAGGAATTTGATAGCAGCCTGGCCAACATGACAAAACCCATCTCTACTGAAAATACAAAAAAAAAAAAAAAAAAAAAAAAAATTAGCAGGGCGTGGTGGTGCACGCCTGTAGTCCCAGCTACTTGGGAGGTTGAGGCAGGAGAATCACTTGAACCCAGTAGGCGGAGGCTGCAGTGAGCGAAGATCATGCCACTGTACTTCAGCCTGGGTGACACGGCGAGACTCTGTCTCAAAAAAAAAAAAAAAAAAGTGATAGAGGATGTGGTTTTTTGTCCAGTGTAATCACCCTTGACAGTAAGTTGAAAAGACCACAGATTGGAGCTGCCTGGCTCAGAGGGTTTGTGCATATTTATGTTATTTGAACTGAGAAAGAGGGACCAGTGCATTTCCTCTGCTTAAAATTATAGGAGAGACCTAGAGAACAATTGTGTTAAAAATCTTGTTTTTAACCACTTTGTTACTTTTGTTTTTTCAATTGAGCACAGCTTAGAATTCTGTTGAAAAAAAAAAAAAAATCATTTTACCACCACCTCAATGTTCCTTTTCATGCCCATCATCTTTTTTTTTTTTTTTTTTTTTGAGACAGAGTCTTGCTCTGCCACCCAGGCTGGAGTGCAGTGGTGTGAGCTCGGATCACATCAACCTCTATCTACTGGATTCAAGGGATTCTCCTGCCTCAGCCTTCTGAGTATCTGGGATTACAGGCATTTGCCACCATGCCTGGCTAATTTTTGTATTTTTACTAGAGACAGGGTTTCACTATGTTGGCCACTCTGGTCTCGAACTCCTGACCTCATGTGATCCGCCCGCCTCGGCATCCCAAAGTGCTGGGATTACAGGCATGAGCTACTGCACCCAGCAAGCTCCCCATTTTTAACTAGGATTTTTTACAATATTCTCCTAGTCAGGATTAAGATCTGCCTTCCTCACATTTCAGCTAAGACCTCAAACTTTCATCAGGGTATCTTTCTTTACATAATGGAGCTTTCCTGCAAATAAAACGTTAAGTCACCCATCATTGTCTTCAAGTTCAGTTACCGAATTGCTTGGTGCAAGGCTGAGCAGTGTGCCACTTCAACTTCATGCACTGCCCTCCCTTTATAGTATACAATTCATACTAAACTACTGGATGCTAAAGGGAAGAAATTGGTGGAAAGAGAAAAATTAAAGGAGTGAGAGGGAAAAAAAATCAAGAGGGTGAGGATGGGGAGAGATGATCTCATTTATGTCCATATATATGAATATATATTTTAACTTGATAGTTTCCAAACTTATATCCTCCTGTCCAAACCCCAGAGTCTCAGAGAGGCATAACCAACAGTTTCCATGCAGTCTCCCGTGAATTATCTTAAAAACATTACAAAGCTAAATGACTAATGTAAAATTCCTTTTTCTTTTGTTTTTCACGAATTGAGGCTTTTCTCATTCATTTCCAAAGAAAACTTTGACTTAATCCATTAGCACGTTTGAGTTTCTTCTACTGTTTAGTGCAGTAGGACTTGTCTTAGATTAACTTGGTACATATTTCACCAGTGAATGCCTTATTTCTCACTTTTAGAAAGCATTGTTTACATTTTCTCTTGAATCTGGTCTTTCTCCAGTCTTCTCCATACTAATAAATACCTGTACTTTCCATGCATCAGCTCAGGTAAATGATCTAGAAGTCGTTCTTCACTTCCTTTCCTTAACACATTTTCCTCTCCAATTCAGCAGCAAGTCCTGATGATCCTATCTCCAATATCTCTCTCAAATTCCTACATTTATCTCTCTCTCTCCCTCTATTCTCACCACACTCATCCTATCCACAATCATCTTTTATCCACTATTCTTCAGTACCTCTGAAGACTTTCCCTGATCTGACCTTTGACTTCTGACCTTCTGACTTTCCCACTCCACTCCATTCTCTGTAGCACTGACAGTCATTGTCTTAAAATTCAAATTGCATCAAGTGACTTATTTAAAATCCTTCCAAAGGCCAGGCGTGGTGGCTCATGCCTGTAATCCCAGCAGTTTGGGAGGTCGAGGCAGATGAATCACCTGAGGTCAGGAGTTGGAGACCAGTCTGGCCAACATAGTGAAACCCCGTCTCTACAAAAAATACAAAAATTAGCCGGGTGTGGTGGCTTATGCCTGTAGCTCCAGCTACTTGGGAGGCTGAGGCAGGAGAACCACTTGAACCCAGGAGGCAGAGGTTGCAGTGAGCAGAGATCGCACCACTGCACTCCAGCCTGAATGACAGGAGGGAAACTCTGTCTAAAAAAAAAAAAAAAAAAAAAAATCCTTCCACCGCTTCTCAATACATGTTTTTTTGTTGTTGTTGACAGAGTCTCGCTTAGTTGCCCAGGCTGGAATGCAGTGGCACTATCTTGGTTCACTGCAACTTCTGCCTCCTGGGTTCAAGCAATTCTCCTGCCTCACCTCCAGGGTAGCTGGGACTACAGGCACGAGCCACCACGCCCCGCTAATTTTTGTATTTTTAGTAGATATGGGGTTTTACCATATTGGCCAGGCTGGTCATGAATGCCTGACCTCAAGTAATCCATGCTCCTCAGCCTCCCAAAGTGATGAGATTATAGGCGTGGGCTACCGCACCCAGTCTCTACTGTTTTTTCTGTCTATTTCTTTTTTTTTAAGTTTCTCAGGTTTACCAAGGCTTTTCTTATCTTCGAAAATGCTTTTCCTATCTTCGAAGATGCTTTTCCCTTATTTTGCTTCTCCCAAGTATCCTCTACCCTCTCCTATTTGTTGTCTGCTCTCACTCTTTGTTTAGCTCTTTGTATTTATAAATCTGGTATTATTTTATCTTGCTTTTTCTTAATATTCCTGAAAATGTAACTCTGTGAAGATGTAAACTCTGTGAAGACGGAAAGGCAGAGGCCCTGTTTGTTTGTTCTGTATGCTCTACACTATTATTGGTACATAATTTCTTTCTTTCTTTTTTTTTTTTTAAGAGACAAAGTCTCGCTCTGTTGCCCAGGCTGGAGTGCAGTGGCACAATCTCAGCTCACTGCAACCTTCGCCTCCCAGGTTCAAGCGATTCTTCTGCCTCAGTCTCCTGAGTCGCTGGGATTACAGGCATGTGCCACCACGCCCACTACTTTTTGTATTTTTAGTAGAGACAGGGTTTCACCATATTGGTCAGGCTGGTCTCGAACTCCTGACATTGTAATCTGCCCTCTTCGGCCTCCCAAAGTGCTGGGATTACAGTCGTGAGCCACCGCGCCCCCAGCTGGTACATAATTTCTTAAATCGTATTTGCTGAACACACACAAAACCTGTTAAATGATTGTAATGCAAGCACAACTAAGATTATTTATTTGTTTATTTATTTATTTATTTATTTATTTTATGTTTTTTGAGACGGAGTTTTGCTCTTATTGCCCAGGCTGGAGTGCAGTGGCATGATCTCGGCTCATTGCAACCTCCACCTCCCAGGTTCAAGCGATTCTCCTGCCTCAGCCGCCTGAGTAGCTGGGACTGCAGGCCCGCGCCACCACACCTGGCTAATTTTTGTGTTTTTAGTAGAGACGGGGTTACACCAGGATGGTCTGGAACTCCTGACTTCAAGTGATCCACCCACCTCGGCCTCCCAAAGTGCTGGGATTACAGGCGTGAGCCACCGTGCCCAGCCGAGCCAGTGTTTGAAGAGTAGATGTGAAGAAAGTTAAAAAGGATTTTAAAAAATTGAGAACAATAATGATGGCAATGGAGGTGATTAACAGATGTATTAGATTCAGTATAGAAATAATTGAGGCCAAAGGGGTGCAAATAACTCGTGACCAAATGGGAGGGTTACGGGAGTGAGCGACTCCACATGACTGAAGAGCAGCACATGTGAAGCAGATTAGGAAAAGGCGCACTATGGGATGGAGACAGGGGACAGAGTAGCATGTCACAGTTGGAAGTGATTCTATATTTCAAATAAGGGGGTAGGGGCTAGGAAGTGGCTGTGGGGCAGAGAGATTCCTTTAGAATAAGACCTTATAGGCAAGATTTCCCCAAGATTTTCTAATGCCAATGAACGTTTTACCTTTGTCAAGTCTGTGGTGTCCTGGTGCCTGAATAGAAGAGCCTAGAATGTCTTCTGGAATGTGTCTTTGAGGACTGAATGACTCATCTGGCAGCAGTAAAACAAAGTCACTTCAGGCGCTATTAGCAATGCATGCATTTCAATAATTCCCAGAGCCAATTTGTTAAATAACTCAGGATAATTTCAGATCAACAGCGGGTTATACTCAGAACATTTTCCCCTCTGGGCTAAGTGAGCATTCCAAGAATGTAGTTAACAAGGAGCTGCACTAATTAGCCAATCCCTGGCTCTGTGTTGCCTCCCTGAGTACTGGAGCTAATTAATTGGTTAATAAACAGTTAGATTTCTCAAATATTCCTTACCTCTACCCAGAACATATTAAGAGGAATCACTTATATCTGTTGTTGTTTACCTCAATCAACAAGTATTTATTGATAAACATAAAGCCACTTCAGGTGTGACAACAGTAACATGGCTGGCAAAAATGGGAACATAGCTCTCGGAAAAATCATAGCAGACAAGGGAAGGTTAGGTGACAGTAGGAAGAATAACATACATATGCATAACACTTTACAAATTATGCCGCATACATTTAGCTTCTTTGATCTTCACAACAACCTTCTGAGGTGTTATTATTCCCTGTTTTCTAGGTGAGAAAACTGCTTTAAAGATTTCAGGCCAGGAGCAGTGGGTCAGGCCTGTAATTCCAGCACTTCAGGAGGCCGAGGGGGGTGGATCACCTGATGTCAGGAGTTCTAGACCAGTCTGGCCAACATGGTGAAACCCCCTCTCCACTAAAAATACAAAAATTAACTGGGCATGGTGGCGGGCACCAGTAATCCCAGCTATTCGGGAAGCTGAGGCAGAAGAATCGCTTGAATCCGGGAGGTGGAGGAGGTTGCAGTGAGCCGAGATCATGCCATTGCATCCCAGCCTGAGCTACAAGAGCAAAACTCCATCTCAAAAAAAAAAGAAAAAAAAAAAGAAAAGAAAAAAAGAAAAAGGAAGGATTTCAGTGACTTATCTAAGGTGAGTAGTTTTTCCCCAAATATGCATCACTTCCTCGATTTTCCGATAATACTCTGGGAGGTGGTATGATATGTGGATAGATTAGCACTACACTGCCGCATGGTTCCTGGGAAGCATTCCATCGAGGCTTAGCTCACCATTTAGTTTTTGCTCCAAGAACTGGAGAGCCATGCCGATAGGCTCAAAGGAGAGAGCGTATTTTCTACCATGGCTCCACTAGGTGGCAGTGAGGGCCACCCCTAGAGACTAGCGTGAGTCACTACAGAGGTGTTGTGGCTTTAAGTGGTCCAGGCAAAACAGGAAAGAAGCAAAGCAACACTATTTAAACCTTTAGAGTTAAAACAAGGTGCATGTGTACATGCATGTGTGCACACGTATGTGTCTGCAGTGCAGAGGAACTGAAGAATTAATCCAACTGTTACTGCACAGTATGTACACTGCGTACACAGCATGTGTACATGCATGTGTGCACACGTATGTGTCTGCAGTGCAGAGGAACTGAAGAATTAATCCAACTGTTACTGCACAGTATGTACACTGCGTACACAGCATGTGTACATGCATGTGTGCA
The DNA here is from genome assembly GCF_000951045.1 of Mandrillus leucophaeus. Lineage (NCBI taxonomy): Eukaryota > Metazoa > Chordata > Mammalia > Primates > Cercopithecidae > Mandrillus > Mandrillus leucophaeus. The sequence continues at coordinate 1,613,441 of NW_012102576.1, read as the reverse complement.
CATGTATGGTTTACAGTGCAGAGGAACTGAAGAATTAATCCAACTGTTACTGCACAGTATGGTTCTGTGAGTATGGTTTTTCATACTGCGGAGGGGCAGGACCAGAGGAAAGAAAGACTGATATTTGGCACTTGAATACTATACTGTGTTCTTTTAGCCCGTATCAGCAATCCCATCCGTAGCTTTTAGATATCCGGGTGGGTATGTTGTGCTGTCTAAGATGATCATTGTCATTTGGTGTAAAATTGATTGCTGTCTCAGGAGGAAAGATGCATGCATTCAGTGCATTAATGTTGATGGCTGTGCTAACACTGTTGTCTCTCTTTTCCGCTTTATCGCAATGGATTAGCTGACACAGAGAGACGCAACTGGCAGTATCATGTGGGTACAGGAATTTTATATGCACTCAGTAGTTGAAGGAATTCAAGACACCTTCATGTTTTCCCGGTTTAGTGGTAATCAGCGTGGCTAGAGATTACTTGCAGATTTTGACCATTGGATAAAAAAATTAAGAGTTCCCAATTAGAGCATTCTGTATCAGAAGATACAAAGGCCTGCGAATGAAGAGTAAGAACCATCTTTCCCTGGAATGATGGTGTTAGATGCCATCCTAAAACTTCTGAGGGTTAGAAAAGAATGTGTTCCATTTTCCCACAGACTCTGGACATACCTCCACCCCAATTTATAAAATGGCAGCTCTCATCAGTTCCAAGAGTCAACTATTCAAGTTGACTCCTTCTCTATCGGAGGCAGCTGCTTTTCTTCAGGCACTGGGGGTAGATCAGGTGCTTTCTGCCCACACCTGGCTACTGTGAAGCGACTCATATGAAGAGCTTCTTCATACCCTGGGAGGGTGTCCAAAGAGGAGGGCAGTTGGCCCAGGGAGCTGTGGGAGTGCGCCACAGCCAGGATCCTCCGAGCTGCAGGGCCAAACACTGACTGCAGAGCTGTGAAGAAAGAAGGAACAGAGCTAAGGAACTAAGGGAAATGGGACACCCTCAGACAGCACAGACTTACTTCACACTTAACTGTCGCTTCACTTTTAACAAGCGTCCAAACTCATTGTCACTCCTTGCCCCATATTTTATGAATATCCTTTGAAGCATGTTTACAACCCGGCTTCCTGCTCTGCTAGAAGGACCTGTTTTCTCTGGTATCCTCAAATAATCTAAAGAATGTTTCTGCATCTCTCTCTTTTTTTTTTTTTTCGAGACGGAGTTTCGCTCTTGTTGCCCAGGCTTGGAGTGCAACGGCGGATCTCGGCTCATTGCAACCTCCGCCTCCTGGGTTCAAGCGATTCTCCTCCCTCAGCCTCCCGAGTAGCTGGGATTACAGGCACGCACCACCATACCCAGCTAATTTTTGTATTTTTAGTGGAGAGGGGGTTTCACTATGTTGGCCAGGCTGGTCTCGAACTCCTGACCTCAGGTGATCCACCCGCCTTGGCCTTCCAAAGTGCTGGGATTATAGGAGTGAGCCACCGCGCCCGGCCAAGAATATTTCTGCATCTCAACCCTGCCCTTTCCCCTTTCAGACTTAGATCCCTTTCCCCCAGCCCCCGATACTATAGACTCCTTAGGATTATTTATTTTTACCTCATCTCTTTTCTTTTTTTTTTTTTAAGACAGGGTCTCACTCTGTCACCCAGGTTGGAGTGCAGTGGCACAATCTCAGCTCACTGCAATCTCTGCCTCCCAGGTTCAGACGATTCTCTTCTTCCTCAGTCTCCCGAGTAGCTGGGATTACAGGCATGTGCCAACATGCCTGGCTAATTTTTGTATTTTTATTAGAGGTGGGGTTTCATCATGTTGGCCAGTCTGGTCTCGATCTCCTGGCCTCAAATGATTCACCTGCCTCGGTCTCCCAAAGTTCTGGGATTACAAGCATGAGCCACCATGCTCAGCTATTTTTTAAATTTTTCTTTTTCTTCTTCCTTTCCTTTTTTTTTTTCTCTTTCTTTCTTAGATGGTGTCTCACTCTGTAGCCTAAGCTGGAGTGAAGTGGCGCCATCTGGGCTCACTGAAACCTCCACCTCCTGGGCTCAAATGATTCTTGTGCCTCAGCCTCCCAAGTAGCTGGGACTACAAGCCCGTGCCACCACGCCCTGCTAAATTTTGTATTTTAATAGGGACGGAGTTTCACCATGTTGCCCAGGGTGGTCTCAAACGCCAAGCTCAGGCGATCTGCCCACCTTGGCCTGAGCCATGGTGCCCAGCGTTGGTTATCTTTTTTTCCTAAGACGACAGTGAGAAAGGGGAGGTAGGAAAGGTGAACAGCAACACATCATATCATTCTATTTTTGTTGTTGTTGTTGCTGTTGTTTTGAGACAGGGTCTTGCTCTGTCACTCACCCAGGCTGGAGTGCAGTGGCATGATCTTGGCTCACTTCAACCTTTGCCTCCCAGGTTCAAGCGAATGTCACGCCTCAGCTTCCCGAGTAGCTGGGATTGCCGGTGCGTGCCACCACGCCCGGCTAGTTTTTGTATTTTTAGTAGAGATGAGGTTTCAACATGTTGGCCAGGTTGGTCTCGAACTCCTGACTTCAAGAAAGCCACCCGCCTCAGCCTCGCAAAGTGCTGGAATTACAGGCAGGAGCCACTGTGCCCAGCCATTCTCTTTTCAAAATAAATATCCACATTTTGCCAGCTGGTGTTCTGACTGGTACTGGCTCTTCAATTTTAGGAAAGAACATAGTCCAGGCACAGTGGCTCATGCTTGTAATCCCAGCATTTTGGGAGACAGAGGCAGGTGGATCATGAGGTCAGGAGTTTGAGACCAGCCTGATCAACATGGTAAATTGTTTACACCAAGAATAAAAATAAATAAATAAATAAATAAATAAAAATAAAAATAAATTAGCCTGGTGTGGTGGTGGCTGCTTGTAATTCCAGCTACTCAGGAGGCTGAGGCATGAGAATCTCTTGAACCTGGGAGGCGGAGTTTACAGTGAGCTGAAATCCCATCACGGCACTCCAGCCTGGGCAACAGAGGGGGACTCCATCTCAAAAAAAGAAAGCAATCAATTTTGGCCGGGCGTGGTGACTCACGCCTGTAATCCCAGCACTTTGTGAGGCGGAGACGGGTGGCTCACAAGGTCAGGAGTTTTGAGACCAGCCTGGCCAAGATGGTGAAATCCCGTGTCTACTAAAAATACAAAAATTAGCCAGGCGTAGTGGTGGGCGCCTGTAATCTCAGCTACTCTGGAGGCTAAGGGAGAGAAGTGCTTGAATCTGGAAGGCGGAGGTTGCAGTGAGCCTGAGATTTCACCAGTGCACTCTGGTCTGGGTAACAGAACGAGACTCCGTCTCAAAAAAAAAAAAAAAAAAAAAAAAAAATGTAATGGAAAGAATGGAACCGCAGAAGAAAGGGAAAGTGTCTTGTAATCACTGAGAAAATGTTAAGGCTAAAATTTAGTGTATCAAGACTTGAAGAATAAAGAGCTGAAAGTACATGCCATTAATTTCTTTAAAAATATAAAATAGTATAGAAAATAGAAAAAGTAGATTTCACAAAATCCAAGACATTTTGAAAAAGGCATCTGTTTGGAGTTCAAAATAGTTTTTAGCAAAGTAACTAGTTATAAACTGGCTAATTCTTCCTATTCAATACTTCCAACAGCCTCCAATATTTCACTTCCTTCTTTATCGTCATCCAGACAGACCCTTGAGAACACAGCTTCAATGACAGCCCAGGTCACTGCAGCATCAGGCTTCTGGGAATTGTGAGTCGTGGAATCTTTAATATTACTCGATCAGTGGTTCTACGCCTTTGCGCTCTTTTCGTTATTCATTTAAATGGGGTCCTTCTCCCAGGTTAAAAGGTCAATGTACTCACATGTGATAGTGCTCTGGAGAGTGCTGTCGTGATCGAAAGCAATGACAGTCACTTCATAGGGCGGTGGGCCCCCATCTTCCCCATTTTGCTGGCGGCTCAGACAGCAGCAGCGGAAGCACAGGGAAGACAGGCCGCACAGCAGAAGCAGCGCGCCAATTCCCACCAGCAACCTGCAAAAGCCCGTGGGGCAAGTGAGACTGGGATCTGGCTTTTTTCCCAGCTCTGCTGTAACCAGTCTTTAATGTCTGAGTTTTGATTCTTGTTTAAATATTTTTATAGAATAATTATAAACATTTTAATTTATAATTTTAATTTCAAGGCTTTTGCTTTATAGATAACCTTATTTTGTCAGCTGGAGTAAGTCAATCCATTAGAACAAATAAGACATTTAAGGTAATTTGAGGGGGCTGCTTTCTTATTCTTTTCTGAGTCAGAGTCTTGCTCTGCTGCCCAGGCTGGAGTGAAGTGGCATGATCTCAGCCTCCTGAGTAGCCAGTACTATAGGCACATGCCACTACACTCGACTAATTTTTTTTTTTTTTTTTGAGACAGAGTTTCGCTCTCATTGCCCAGGCTGGTGTGTAATGGTGTGATCTCAGTTCACCGCAACGTATTCCTCCTGGATTCAAGCGATTCTCCTGCCTCAGCCTCCTGAGTAGCTGGGATTACAGGCATGTGCCACCACGCCTGGCTAATTTTGTATTTTTAGTAGAGACGGGGTTTCTCCAGGTTGGTCAGGCGGGTCTCAAACTCCTGACCTCAGGTGATCCACTCCCTCGGCCTCCCAAAGTGCTGGGATTACAGGCATGAGCCACCGCGCCCAGCTTTTTTTGTATTTTTAATAGAGATGGGGTTTCTTTATATTGCTCAGGCTGGTCTCAAACTCCTGGCCTCAAAGTGGTCTGCCTGCCTCGGCCTCCCGATGTGTTGGGATTACAGGTGTGAGCCACTGCACCCGGCCAGGCTCTGCTTTTTAATTCACTAAAGTAATCTCCTTTGTGGAGATATTTCTAGAACAGACTCTGAGGGAAGGACACAATAATGGTTTGATGTTTGTGGAGGAGATGGTATTGAAAAAGGAAATCCTGACATATTGTCACATAGGTAGTGATGAAGTAATGAAATCTTACTCCATGAGATGCTAAGTAAGTAGGCAGGCTGTCATTTTTAATGACCCTGAGAAATACAGTGTCTTTCTGGGTATTATAAGTGAAACTTACCATATATACCAGAGATGTACCCAGTCTGTGGTCAGGCAACTATAAAGAAAGAATAAAGTTTTGTATATTAAAAATATAGTCAATCCCTGTTATAACTCCAGACTCAGAAATATGAGTTACAATGTGATGTGATACCTTGTTATAATAAAAGCACTATGGGTTATGTTTTTTAAATTCAATGTAGCTAGTTGAATCTTTTGCCAAATTATATGCTTTAAATAGTACTTTATACTATAGATGGCACTGTCCAAGTCATTTTGTAAATCATTATAAAACAAACTAGTGGTTATTAGAAGTGTTCATAGGAAACATGTATGTGCCTGTTGTAAACATTTACGATAAAAAAATTACCAAGAAAGGGCCAGCTCGGTGCCTCATGCTTGTAATCCCAGCACTTTGCGAGGCCGAGGCGGGCAGATCATGAGGTCAGGAGTTGGAGACCAGCCTGGCCAACACAGTGAAACCCCGTCTCTACTAAAAATACAAAAATTAGCCAGCCGTGGTGACTCCATCTCAAAAAGAAAAAAAAGAAAAAATACCAAGAAAGAACTTGGAATGCAAGTTTACAAAGAGTAACTTTGAAAATGGATGTAAAAGTTAGGACTCGTGTAAATTTGAGGTTAATAAAATGTAAACATAAAGAAAATTTCAGTTATGAGTATGAAAGTCATACAAACACATTTGTAATTTATCTTTTGCAAGCTGTTGCAACACTCCCACTGAGAATGTAGGGAAAAAAAATACTGAGTTTCTTCCTGCTATACTCTCCCAGCCCTCTGACACCAGATGTGTGGGTGGGGATTTCCCCACACACCAAGCAAGCAATCTTCCAGCAACAGACAACAGCTGAGTGTCCTCTAATTCAATTCAATTCCAACACTACCTGCCTGGAGATAGGATCCGATCCCACAGGGTGAGGGCTCAGTCCCCTAGACTGCTCCCCAGAATTCTGATGCCAATCACAAGTTGTTTTGCCTGTGTTTCTGGCCTACTGGTTACAAATTGGGGGTTCCCTGACTCCCTCTTGGGGTTGCATTAATTTGTTAGAGCAGCTCACAGAACTCAGGGAAACACTCACTTACATCTACAGTTTATCACAAAGAATATTACCGAGGATGCGGATGAAGAGATGCATAGAGCAAAGCATGTGGGAAGGGACACGGAGCTTGCATGTCTTCCGAGTGCACCACCCTTCAGAAACCACCACCTGTTCAGCTGTACAGAAACTCTTCAAATCCATCCTTTGGGATTTTTATGAAAGCTTCATTATGTAGGCATGATTGATTAAATCATTGGCCATTGATGATCAACTTCAGCCCTTCTATTTTCCTTGGATGTTGAGGGATGTGGCTTTAAGCATTCTGCCTTGGTCCTTCCAATGACCAGCCCCACCCTGAATCTACCTAGGGGCTGCCAGCCACCAGTCAACTCATTAGCATGCAAAATGATACTACTTACTTTGGGGATTTTAGAAATTGTATGCTAGGAGATGGGGACAAAATCAAATATATATTTCACAGTATCACACCCACCATAAAGAGTACCCTAATTTTTCACATCCAGGATCAAAACTAATATATATATCCACTGAGACCAAACAGGAAGAGGGAAAAAAGTAGAAGCCAACTTTACCATGATGAGAGCTAAATAAATGTTCTGTGTTCACTATGGCAACTGTAAATTTTCTCTGTAAGAATGAAAAAAAAAATACGGATTTTATGGGAGAAGGAGTAGAAGATAAGGTCAGAAACTGGAGAATGAGGTGAGGCATAGTATCTGTGTATGTTTGAAGAGTAGTAAATTTTGTTATTTAATAATTCTTTCTGATACATGAATCTACTGAAATCTAGTGAATCTATTTTTATTCTCTGGTCACACATTTATAGAAAATATAGGTTTTTTTTGTTTTTTCACTGAACAATGACTCCTCTTAGTTTTCCCACATTTCTTACTTGTTGAAAATTCCTCTGGTTCTAATTAGATTCTGGTTTATAGGAAAGGACTCTTCCTATGGTGGCAGAGATGTAAAACCTCAAAAAGCAGTTATCAAGTAGTCAACACGCAATGTGCATGTGAATGTAATCAAGGCCATCACCATTTCCCTGGGTTTAACAGACCTGGCTATCGGGAAACTCTTCCCATGGCTAAATATGTATTTTTCTTCAACCTAAACAAGTTTTTATTCAAAGTGCCCCTACTTTTTAAAAATTTTATTTTGTAGTTTCTTTAAGTGGAATGACTCTTGCATATTTATCTTCACGTCCTCTGTGTCTACATAAGACCTAAGTGTGGCAAGTTTCGATTAGTTGACAACTACATCAAAGTGATAGCTAAATGAAGTCTGCAATAAATGTTAACATGCCCTAAAAACTAGAAAATACTTTCAAATTTAAAGTGATAATGTTACTTTGGAAATCACCCAAATATGTACGCCAGTGACTAGATACTAAACCCAGTCTGTCCTGGTGAGTCACTGAGAAGCAGGGCTAAGGAAGTCTTTTGCAAGTCTCTATGACTGTGTAAGTTGAGATTAATCATGCTGCTTTGATGGGAAGATAGGCTTGGGGTAAAAACATGCTGTCAGCAGTGTTATTTTGAGCGCTTTAAGATGATACAAACACATGTCTTTATTTTGTGATAACTCATCTGTGAGATCTATTACTTAAGTAAAAATAAAAGGAAGTCATAGATGTCTAATGACATCTTGACTGTCTTTAGGGTAGTGATGTTTTTGTCTGTTGCTCCTTCCTCCCAGCTTGAACTCTATACTTACTGTTCAGGATTACCACAGTTTTCCTCGCATCTCGTCCCAGAAAGCTGTAGAAAGAGAAATTGTCTTATACAGGGAAATTGTCTTGTCTGCTGTGTTCAGCTGCCTACCAATCATCTCTCATGGTTGTGCTGTGTTAGATCAACCAGTAAGAAAGTCACAGTCTTAGGGGCAGTCTATTTAGGACTGCCATTTTCATCTCTCCCATACTTGCTGGCTTTTGTACTTGAGGTAAGGGAACCGTGAAGAACGAATATCTTGTCTGTTGTTTTGGTGGTGGGTGAGCATCACCCTTTGTGAATGAAAGGTAGCCATTTACATTAAATTGTCTACAGTAGAAAATTCCTGATCTCTCTGTCCCTTGGGATATTGCTATTGTCCTCCTAACTCCTGCCCAGTTGAATTCTACACCACTGCTCATTTTTATCCTCTTAGTGTGACAATGACTATACAAAGGAAGAAGGGGAAAAGCAAGGGGACCAGTGGGACAGATGGTCTTCTTTATTGAATAGCTACTAGATACCAGTCAGACTGCTAACAACTCTGTTATTTTGTTTGTTTGTTTGTTGTTGTTTGTTTGTTTTTTGAGTCTTGCTCTGTCACCCAGGCTGGAGTGCAGTGGCATGATCTTGGCTCACTGCAACCTCCACCTCCCGGGTTCAAGCAATTCTCCTGCCTCAGCCTCCCGAGTAGCTGGGACTACAGGCACGTGCCACCACGCCTGGTTAATTTTTGTATTTTTAGTAGAGATGGGGTTTCACCATGTTGGCCATGCTTGTCTCGAACGCCTGACCTCAAGTGATCCACCCGCCTCTGCCTCCCAAAGTGCTGCTGGGATTACAGGCGTGAGCCACCATGCCCGGCCATGAACTCTTAATATTTCATAGCATTTAATCACAATAACCCTCTTGGTGGGTATATTTAACCTTATCTTGAAAGGTTAAGGGACTAAGGCACAGGGTTTTAAGTAATGTGACCAGGCCAGGCATGGTGGCTCATGCCTATAATCCCAGCACTTTGGGAGGCCAAAGTGGGCGGATCACAAGGTCAGGAGTTCGAGACCAGTCTGGCCAACATGGTGAAATCCCGTCTCTACTAAAAATACAAAAATTAGCCAGGTGTGGTGGTGTGCACCTGTAATCCCAGCTACTCTGGAGGATGAGGCAGGAGAATTGCTTAAACCTGGGAAGTGGAGGTTGCAGTGAGCCAAGATCATGCCACTGCACTCCAGCCTGGGAGAGCAAGACTCCGTCTTGGGAAAAAAAAAAAAGCAAGAAAGAAATGTGACCAAATGTACACACCTATTGATGTAGACAGAACTCAAATCAAACCCTATCATAGATATGTGTTGAAAGAATCAATAACACTGGGGACAAGTTTGCTCTAACAATTCCTCGATATTGCTATCAAGTCCCTTCTACTCCTTCTACAGAAAACAAAAAACAAAAACAAAAAAACAAAATTGTCCACTCTTTCTTCTACCTGATTTTTTTAGTTGACTTCCTCTTTCAAAAACCCATTCAAGGCTGGGTGCAGTGGCTCACACCTGTAATCCCGCCACTTCAGAAGGCCGAGGTGGGTGGATCACTTGAGGTCAGGAGTTTGAGATCAGCCTGACCAACATGGTGAAACCCTGTCTGTACTAAAAAAATACAAAATGAGCCAGGCATGGTGGTGCATGCCTGTAATCTCAGCTACTTGGGAGGCTGAGGCAAGAAAATCACTTGGACCCTGGAGGCGGAGGTTGCAGTGAGCCAAGATGGTGCTATTGCACTCTAGCCTGGGGAACAAGAGCAAAACTCCGTTTAACACCACCACCACCACCACCACCGCCATTAATTTAATTCTAGAAGCTGCTTCTGTCTTCTAATAACTTGAGTGCTCTGATATTTCAGGAAAGCAACCACAAAGTCCCTTAGAAAAGAAACAGAGATTTGTAACTATTGGGAGTTTATGGTGGGCAGTGAAGGGGTAAGGAGACACACATATTCAAAACCTATCAGTTGAAAAGGATTTGTAAAAGGATGAATAGCCAGGCTTTGCAGATAACATTTGAGAAACCCCTGCTTGTGTTTTCATTTGTAAGAACTGGCCACTGAGGATGACAAAGCGTGTGTTTCTTCCACCCAACCATGGTACTTTCTTTCACTTTCTTCACTAAAAGTAAGAGAAGCCTAAAGTGCTCAGCAGAGAAAATGCCACTTTTCAGGCTTGTTGCAAAGAGAAAAGAGAGGAAAAATGAAGGAAAGAGAAGGCAAAGGAAGTGAAGAGGAAGCAAAAAGAAAATATAAGAAAAAACGGATTTTCAGATACCACTTTAGCTGGTCTATTAGCAAAAAAAAAAAACAAAAAAACCCTCAGCCCACTTTGTACAGGGGCCATACTGGAATCTGAAACTATCCAGTTTTCTTCATTTGCTCTCCTTCTTGCTAGATGGCATAGCTCTGTACATTTCCCCATGACAATTGCTTAGAATCCCTCAGTCCAGTGACCCTTTTCTCCACTAATGGATTACTCAGAGACTTCTGATTCATTGTAGGCCCAAAATATTTTAAAAGAGCCCTCCCTCTCTTATTTCTAGACTAGACACACCTAAACTGCTAGAAGATGGTTAGAAATTCCTGGATGGGAAATTCCATTTAGGGGAATCACATACCTAGTTTTCATAATCTGTTTGGAATTTTGAGGGATGGGTGATAAGATGCTAAAAGAGAGAAATATACTTCAGTGACACTTTTAAAGTGCCACGGCAATCCTGCGTGTTTCCATGCTCACTCTAATTTCTGTCCCCCTTTTCATTGTTGTTGCCGTCAGTCACACATGCATCTATGCAATCTCGTAATACTAAGGAAACTTTGTAGTGTATTCATTTCCCTAGGACTCCCTGGTTTCTGTGTATGTCTCCCCACCCCGCAGTTCATTTCCTCTCAGATTCTTCTGAGTTGATTAATCTGGGGAAAAATATTGTCTCTCTGCTTTTTCACCACTGAACTCACCAGGATGCAATGCACCAGGGCAGAGGCCGTCGCGACATGAACTCGGACTCCCATCGGGCTGAATTCCTGTATCTTCAGAATCTTGCACTGGGCATCCATTGCCTCCTTTCAATGCTCTGTGCCATATTTGACTTCTTGACCTAGAATTCTTAAGGAGAGAAACTTTTCTCAGGAATTTATCAGCTTTTCTCTCTTTCTTTCTCTCTGTCTCCTCCTCTGTCTCTCTCTGGTTAGTATTTTCTATGGCCTTTCCCTCCTCTTTTTTCCTGGTTTTCTTCTTTATCCTTATTACTATTTCTCTGGCCTCCACATTTACTTCCTTTTGCCTTCTTTCTTTCCGTTATACTATTAATTCTTTCTACATCTTTAAGTTTCTTTCTCCTACTGCTCCCAAAAAGGAGACATGCAAAGAGGACATATGTGTCCTCTGAAGTATTTTTCTAGACATTGATGAAAAACTTGGCGTAGAGGATGGTCAAAGGCAGATTACTGGTGATCAAATATATTCTTTTCTTCATCAGAAAACTGGTTATATTCTTGATCCTTCACCAGAGTACTCTGGAGTGACTGTTGCAGGGTGAAAGTCACCCTGCTACTCTCCTTTCTTCTCTCTCCATGTGATTAACAACCCTTTCTTGCTCTTTGAAACCCTCCCCTTCACTATGTTGATAATCAACTCTCCTGGTTCTGGGTCATTTATCCCTAACCGCTGGGGTAAGACTGAGAGGTTGCCAAATGAACAGGAAATGAACAGGAAAGCCATCTCATCTTTGGAGAAAACAGACTCGAAGATGAGAAATCAAGTTGGAAGATTAGAATTTTCATGTGTTATCAGTGACATGTTCCTCCACCCTGACTTCACTTCCCATTGAAATGGATAACTGAGAAAGACATTTTTAAAAATGTCATTTAAAACCAAATTTTTAAAAAGCAAATGTATAGCTTGCTTTCTTTCTTATCTTTTTCTTTGTGCCTTCTTTCTCTCTCTTTCTCTCTCTCTCTCTCTCTCTCTCTCTCTCTGTCTCTTTGGTAAAGTAGTGATGTGATTGACAAATAAGTCTTGCCACTCAGGAAAATAAAACCTAAGGTCAGAATAAAAACAAGCACACACGCAAGAGCATAGAATAGTTATAATGAAACAAATCTACAGAAACAAATGCGGCTGGGTGCCATGGCTCACGCCTGTAATCCCAGCACTTTGGGAGGCCAAGGGGTGCTGATAACTTCAGGCCAGCAGTTTGAGATCAGTCTGGACAGCATGATGAAACGCTGTCTCTACTAAACATACAAAAATTAGCTGTGTGTCATGGCAGGCACCTGTAATCTCAGCTACTTGGGAGGTTAAGGCAGGAGGTCGCTCGAACTCGGAAGGCAGAGGTTGCAGTGCATGGAGATCACACCACTATACTCCAGCCTGGGCGACAGAGCGAGAATCTGACTCAAAAAATCAAAATAATAAAAGAAACAAACGAATGCTGTATGAATGATTTATACTTAAGTAGGTGATCTTTTACTTAATACCAAATATTTAATAAAAATATTATTATTATTATTATTGGAGACAGAGTCTCTCTGTCGCCAAGCTGGAGTGCAGTGGTGTGATCTCGGCTCACTGCAACCTCTGCCTCCTGGGTTCCAGCAGTTCTCCTGCCTCAGCCTCCTGAGTAGCTGGGATTACAGACACCCACCACAACGCCCAGCTAACTTTTCTATTTTTAATAGAGACAAAGTTTTACCATGTTGGCCAGGCTGGGATAAGAAAAGTAGATGTCAGTTTACAGTGATATATCTATCTCAATCTCATAAGAATTGAATAAAACCTCCTTTGAGGGCCTTTCTCGCTCAGTAAATCTAATTCTACTGAGTGGTTGTGGAAGGGAGACTCTCGAGTGGGTGATCATACTCTAAGGGTCCTCACACACAGCTTGATGATGGGATATGAGAATGGAGGATGTAACCTGTTTTTGTGGTCAGCTAAGGAAAACAAATAATGAGAGAATGGCCTGGTACAATCCTGGTGATTTAAAATCTGTCAGTTTCAAAACAAAATGAGCACTGACAGTCTTTTGTTTTTTACTTTTTTAAATTAGGCAACTGGGGTTAGGATGAAGAGTAGTTTCCAGATTTCAGTTGAAGACTTGGCAAAGGTGGACGGTATTTTATAGGACAAGGAGAGCAGAGCTTTAGGTGGCCTTCCACTAAATTGTTATGTGATTTCTCCAGTCCTTAGTGTTCCCATTCACACAACAGGAGCGGAATACCCACTTGACCTGCTTTAGATGTTATTTCCTAGAGCAAATGAAAATAAAAGACAGGAAAGCATTTTGAATAGGATGTTTCTATCATGAGTGCCATGTACATGGGGAACGCATCATGAACCTTTTCCTTCTCTTTTTCTTGGCAGAAAGACAGTAGAGCACCAAGGCCTAAAGCCTAGCCAGGATACCTGGGTTTAAATACTTGGTTTTGTCACTTAGGAGCTGTGTGATCTTGGAGCAGGTTATTAGATCTCTGTTGGTTCACTTTCATTTTATATAAAACGGGGATAATAACAGTAATATTTATTTGATAGGCTTATACAGATTAAATAAGTTAACGTGTGTAAAATTAATATAATAGTCCTAACTGATATTTTTTGTGTTCGCTAAGATTATTTTGATTTTCACTGAATTTTACCAATGACCTTTACTTTCAAGATTCTGCATAATTACTGTCCTTTATGCTTCTCTTCTATATTTCTATACCATTCCCTCTCCAGACCACATTTTAGTTTCCTGAGATTCTAATTCTTGAGTATTTTTCCTTGCTAGCCTGGCCACTTCTTCTCCCAACCATGCCAGCCTTCACCTGCCTAAACAGGTTTCCTGGTTAACATGACTCCCCGCTCGCATTGCACTTTTCTAACACATGATTGCCATCATCTTTTTGCCCTCCAGCTTCCAAACAGGTTTGAACAAAATGGGTTCTGTTAATGACCTTGTAACTTTCCTTTCTTAGAATTATTATTACCGTTTTCTTTTTTTTTTTTTTCCTCACCAGATTAGTCCCTGGAAAAACAAAAGTTTGTTTTTATTCTGATGAATGAGACTATGCCTTGGGGCAGCTTTAACTCTGAATCCGGTCCCTAACCAAGCCTCCATATAGGGAATGATGAAAGAAGAAAGAGAATTCAGGCAACAAGACTGAACAAGGCACACATTGGACAGGTACAGAAGGGCAGGTAGCTGGGGTAGAGGGAAATGGTCTCATTACAATCCTATACGATCTTGTGCAGTTCCATTAAGCTTGTGAATCATTAGCTTATAACCAGGTAGTTAAGGACTTGGAGTGGAACCAGCAGACGGTGCATGTACATAGACTTTTACACCTATGCCTCAGGGAATAGTTATACAACTGGTGTAACAAGTGTAGCCAAAAAAATTGCTTACTTCTGGTTCCGTTGATCATTCTCCTTTTGACTTTGCGTAAGTCAGGTGGCCAACTATGGATTTCTTTCCTCTCTGTGCCTCAATAAAATAGAGGCCAGGACTATTATTACTCTGAGGCATCAACCTCAAACTCTAAGTCAGTGGGCAGGGCCGCAGCCCTGACTTCAAAAATAAATAATACAGCAGAAGTTGTTTCATCTTTGCAACCCTTGGGAGATCCCTTGGGAAGTGTTTCCATCTAAGGAGCCATGATCACAGCACAGGGACTGAGCGACAGCCTCAAAGACACTGAAATCAGTAAAAAGATTAGAGTTAAAAAAGTTAAACAAGATGGAAGGATTCAGTTTATCGTAGAATGTTTTAGGTTTATATGCTGTGTAACACATCACCACAAATTATGTGAGCCGCAATGTAAAACAACATACTTTTATTATTTCAAAGTATCTGTGCGTCAGAAGTGTGGGCACAACTTAGTTGGGTCCTCTGCTTGATGTCTCACAAGGCTGCAATCATGGTGGCTGCTGGGCTGTGCTCTCATCATGCATTCCCAGGTGACCCTGGGAAGATTCACTTGTAAGCTCTCTCAGGCAGAATTTATTTCTCCATGGCTGCAGGATCCATTTAAGCTTGCTTTTAAAAATCTAGACAGAGAGATAAAGATGGAAATAGGAGAGGAAGAGTGACTTTAGCATAATAGTCACTATACCTTACATAAGCTTATGTAGATGATCACACACATTCCCGCACTTCTGCTACACTCCAAGTCATAGGTCTCACTCACACTCAAGGCGAAGGATTACACAAGATCATGAACACCAGGAGGCAGGGATAATGAGAGCCCCCTAAATTTTTTCAAATCTGGCCGGGCGCGGTGGCTCAAGCCTGTAATCTCAGCACTTTGGAGGCCGAGGTGGGCGGATCACGAGGTCAGGAGATCGAGGCCATCCTGGCCAACACTGTGAAACCCTGTCTCTACTAAAAAATACAAAACAAAATTGGCCGGGCATGGTGGCGGGCGCCTGTAGTCCCAGCTACTCGGGAGGCTGAGGCAGGAGAATGGCGTGAATCCGGGAGGAGGAGCTTGCAGTGAGCCGAGATCGCGCCACTGCACTCCAGCCTGGGCGACAGAAGGAGACTCTGCCTCAAAAAAAAAAAAAAATTTTCAAATCTGTCCAGTTATCTGCCACACAAGGACTGTAGAAACTATCCCACTGATCTTTAAAAAGAGGATAAACCCAAACATCCATCAATGGATAAATAAAATGTAGAATGTGGTTTATATATACAAAGGAATATTATACAGACTTAAAAAGGAACAAAATTCTGGCACATGCTACCACATTGATAATTGTTGAAGACACAGTGCTAAATAAAATAAGTTAGATACAGAAGGACAAATATTGTATGATTCCACCAGTAGGAGGTGCCTAAAATAAACCAATTTACGGAAACAAAAAAATGGAATGGTGGTTTCCAAGAAAGGAGAAAGGAATTGGGATTTGTATTAGGTCTGTGCAGAGAAAGAGGATCAATAGGATGTGTACATACGTAGAAATAGATTTATTATAAGGAATTGACTTTTATGATTATAGAGTCTGGTAAGTTAAAATCTGGAGTGTGGGCTGCCAGACTCGGCTGGCAAGTGGAGAACTGGGAGAGTTGATGGCTTAGTTCCAGTCCGTAGACGGCTGGAGAATTCTTTCTTATTTGGGGGAAGGTTAGAAGTTATTTTGTCGTTTAGGCCTTCAACTTTTGGATGAGGCCCACCCACATTATGCAGTGAAATCTGCTTTCCTCTGCTGATTAATATGTTAACCTTATTTAAAAGCATCCTGTCTGGGAACCCCATGGCCCAGTCAAGAAGACACATAAGGGCAACATGGTGGCTCATGCTTGTAATCCCAGCACTTTGGGAGACAGAGGCGGGCGGATCACTTCAGGACAGGAGTTCAAGACCAGCCTGGCCAACATGTTGAAATACTTTCTCTACTGAAAACATGAAACAATTAGCCGGGAGTGGTGGCGGATGCCTGTAATCCCAGCTACTCAGGAGGCTGAGGCAGGAGAATTGCTTGAACCCAGGAGGCAGAGGTTGCAGTGAGCCGAGATCACGCCTTTGCAATCCAGCCTGGGTAACAAGGGCGAAACTCCATTTCAAAAAGAAAAAAAGACACATAAAATTCAATTCACCATCACAGGAGTTATTGCTTGTTGGGTACAGAGTTACAATTGGGGAAGATGGAAAGTTCTGGAGATGGATGGTGGTGATGGCTGCACAACAATGTAAATGTACTTAATGCCACTGAACGGTACACCTAAAAATGGTTAAAATGGTAAACACTTTATGTTCTATAATATTCATGGCATCCAAAATAACTGAGTCAGTAGAGAAATGATAATATGCCCTTTTCAGTGTGATATCGTTTCAGTGTTTTTTAATTCTTTTTTTTCTTAATGGAGTCTCGCTCTGTTGCCCAGGCTGGAGTACAGTGGCAGTCTCAGCTCACTGCAACCTCCACCTCCCAAGTAGCTGGGATTACAGGCTTGCAACCAGGCCCAGCTAACTTTTGTATTTTTACTGGTGACAGGGTTTTACCATGTTGGCCAGGCTGGTCTCAAAATCCTGACCTCAAGTGATCCACCCTCCTCGGCCTCTTAAAGTGCTGGGATTACAGGCATGAACCACTGTGCCTGGCCAACGTTTTCAATTTGTTCTCAAATACTCTGCACATAATAAAAGGAATACAGGAAACAGGGAGGAGGAGGGAAATGGAATCCTCATTAGGCTGTCAATATTGGTAATTTTTCCTAACAGTTTCTTATATGTTTTATTTATTTATTTTATTTCCATTCTTCCTTTGTCTATCCTTTTCTTTTCACTTTTTTTTTTTTCCTGGAGCAATTTAAAGTAAATGCTGGATTTCATATCATTTTGCTTATAAATACTTCAGAAGACATCTCCAATTGATATATATCCGGTTAGGAGGTTGTCAAGGGAAAATAGATAAGTATTCTATCAGTAAATACATACAGACATACTTACGGGTCTCTCATGTGAGAGTCTTTGTGACATAAGTCAATCACGGATTTTACTGAAATATATTATTTGATGGGTAATTCAACTGTGCTGACTATTAGTACTATACAAATAACTATTATCTATTGGGTTCTTATTATGCTCCAAGTACAAAGTTTGTCATTTTTACCCGGCTCGTCATTTGAATTCCTATAGCAATGTGACATTTTTCACAAATGTAGTGTGAAAAAGCTTATCATTCTTACCCAGCATGTCATTTGAATTCCTATAGCATCGTTATCAGGTAGACATTATCCCTAATTTCCAGACAAAGACATATATTCAAAGTATTAAGATTTTCCAGGACTGCAGACTAAAGGAAAGTACTGAAACTAGCTCTTTCTGGTTTCAAAGCGCTCTCTGCTGCTATGTTACACTGGCACTATATGAAATAGTAGCCCCAGATAAATTCTAAAATTACCCAGGACACCATTGCTGGAAATGGGAACCATATGTGATTCGCCCCAAAATTCTCAGATCTATCGCCAAATAAAACGGTGAAAATTAAAAGAGAATATATGTGATTTCTAAAAGACACCATATAGAAACAGTGAAAATTAAAAGAGAATATATGTGATTTCTAAAAGACACCATATAGAAACAGTCTGCTGAGTGAAATTAGCAAACAAACATTGCAATCAAATATTTTGGCCCAAAATTCTAACACATTTTTCACAAATGTGGTGGGACTTACTCTCTTTGAATTTCAGTTTCTGTATCTGAAGAGTGGGTACAATATTTCTCCTCTAATGCTCATGAAAAATAGTTCTCCCTTTCATAAATTGCTTAGCGAAATATCCTGAAACACCTTCAGAATCGCCACTTTCTCCACCTGCAATACACATAACTCAAGAATTTGCGTCAGCGAACTTCCCAATATGAAGCAAAGCCTCTCCTTCCTCCTACCAATGATTGAGTCATTCTTCTATTAGATAACAGTGGCTATTTAAATACTTCAGCAGAAGCTCACATATTTTTAGTTTGTTGAAGTTCGTGACTGCTTCACTCTCTCATTCTTAGCTTGAATTTGGAAATGACTTTTGATGACCTAAAGATCCAGACTATGAAGGACCAGCCTGATGAGAAGTCAAATGGAAAAAAAGCTAAAGGTACTAGGGATGGGAAAATGTGTACAGGGAAAGAATCCCAGTGTTAGCCCCAAAATGTAAATTCACCGAAATATGGGATTAGAAAGCTAAACACCCAAATATGGGAAAAGAGAATTAATACCATTTACTTAAAAGAGAAACAAGAAGGCTGTAACGATGATGATGATAACTTATTTATAACAATTTATACTGAGTATTTACTACAGGTTGTTCTATATGCTATTCACTTTAAGTGTATTATTTCTCGGAATCTTCACAACATTTTGAGATTGTCACTATTACTATCTCCCTTTTACAGAGCGCTAACTGGGCATCAGGAGGACTGACAACATGAGTTTTATGGAGCTAATAAGTGGTAGAGCTAGGACTGTACCACAAACTCCCATTTATCCAGAAGTCAATACATCGGAGGGCTCGGGAACCAAATTTATCTGGCGTATATAATGATAATTTCTGTAAGTGTCCTTCAGGCACTACAAAAACCTGAAGTACCTCAGGAATTATGCAGGCAAAGTAAATGATATTCAGTGTAGTTTAGCATTAAGTTACATTTTGGTGTGTACTACTGCTTTGAAAAACTATAAGTTCTGTTTGACACATACAGTAAATTAAATTGCATAGGTATAAATTAATTCATAATCCCAGTTCCACAGACAATCTGGGTAAATTGCCTTTTATTCTATATCCATTCTGAGGGAAATGAACAGAATATAAGGAGAGAAAGACAGAAACGTATTGTCAGAAATTTGAATAAAGAAATTCCAAATTATATTTCCAAAAATAAAACAGAAATTTCTCTCAATAGAGAACATAAGTGTGAGCATGGAGTGATTTAACATTTGAGCCAACGAACTAAATTGCTATAAAAATAGTGCTGGCATTTATAGGTAAAACCAGAAGTGAACAATAGTCATTTGTTTCTTTACTCATTATTTGTGTAGTAAATATCGAGGGCCTGAATTTACAATAATCATGAGATTGATTCTTCTTTCAGAATCTTGGTTAGATCAGGTACTTCTTCAAATAATCGGATTGGTTTCTGATTAGAAAATCACTAGTAGGGGCAGCAGTTGGATTAATGATCTCTGCCTACCAAGGACACAGGTCAAAAGGGAATCTATAGAAAAAGGGAACACGTACCTTCCTTCACAGGGTCCTGTGATTTTCTTTTTCCTCTAAAAATTCAGTTTTTCATTATTTAAGAGTGATGAGGCCAGGCACAGTGGCTCACGCCTATAATCCCAACACTTTGGGAGGCTGAGGTGGCCGGTCATGAAGTCAGGAGTTCGAGACCAGCATGGTGAAACCTCGTCTCTACTAAAAATACAAAAATTAACCTGGCGTGGTGGTGCACACCTGCAATCCCAGCTACTCAGGAGGCTGAAGCAGGAGAATCGCTTGAACCCGGGAGGCGGAGGTTGCAGTGAGTCGAGATCGTGCCATGGCACTCCAGCCTGGGCAACACAGCAGGGCTCCACCCGCCCCCACCAAAAAGAAAGTGATAAAAGTATCTGATGCCCTACAGTGTGGAATGAACAGTGACCAGAGAGTTGAAAGACTGGTTGAAAGATTTACATAGAGGTATTTGCCCCTGAGGCTAGAACTAGGCAATTATTTGCAAGAGACACAGACAAGCTACAACTTCTCTGCTAGCTTGCCACACACACTCTAGAAGCCAATAAGTATTGAATCAGAGGATGAACCATATTTATCCCTGTCAAGTTTCTATCTTCTTTTTATCATTTGTGGAGTTTAACACAGTACCTTTGACATATGAGAACTTTGAATATATCTGACTACTGCTTGACTTGGATCATTATACATTCACACTGGAAATTATATTATTATAATATTTCAAGTCACATAGCTACTGCCAATTAGACTAAAGACTTATTTTTGGGTTTTAGCATTTGTGTGTTCTTAAGCAAGTCAATAAACCTTTCAGTCTCCTTATTTGCATACAGAGGATAACGATATAAGTACCTTATTTGTTTATCTCACAAGGTGAGGAAGCCAAATACATTGTATGGGATGTGTTCCTACAAAACCAGTAATATCTGTGTTGTTTTTTTTTTTTAGTGGTGGAACACATAATTGGATATTCATACACCTGTGAGCTATGTGATATGTTTTTTTCAAAATGGTGAATATTTCTCTTGTAAAATCAAGTCTACACTTGGTGTGAGTGTAGGATATGCTGTTAATATAAGCTAAATTAATATCAAGGTTTCATCCCTACTTTTCTTTGATTAATAACCCCAGTTCCAAGTTGTAATTTTGGTGGACTCATAATTAAATAGCATAAAATTATTCATAAAGTTATTTGAGGTCATCTCAGTTGATTAACTGAAGAAAGCTTGTTTGCTTTATGTCTGACATTTGTTTATGTTACTTACAAAACACACTGTGTGTGTGTGTGCGCACATGTGTACACGTGTTCTATATTAAAAACGTCAGGCTCTCTGCACTTGGATGAAGTTGATTCAGCCAAGCTGGACTGTGAGTTTCTTGAGCAGTAATTGTGGGGAAAGTAGATAAAGTATAAGCTTTAGAATCATATATTTAGATTCAAATATCTAGTATTGAATCCTGGCTCTGAATTTATTGGCTGTGTGACCATGGATAAATCACTTAAATTCCTTAACTCTCCCTATTTTCCATTCCTAAATGTGTATGATGAATTATTTGCAGAGCCATTTGGAGGACTAGTGGTATGGAATGCAAACTATTTATGTCTATTTACTAAAACATAAACAGTAAATCACCAAGTACAGACAGGTTCCAGAGAATGGTTCACTTACTTGTTCCCTCTTTTTTGTCTTTCTGATTCTATCCTCTGTCACTCTAGGCCTTCAGTTTCTTTATTCTCCATGGTGGTGCCTGGTTGCTGTGACTCTGGCAGTCCTCTGCCTGGGATTAGTAGTGACCATTATGGTGCTGGGCATGCAATGTAAGTGCTAAAATAAGGAACTGATGTTTATTGGGGTCGGGGTGTTGGAAATGAGGTTAATAAATATGGTTTATAAGTTCCTTTCATAACAACTACAAACAGCCTTGATATAGATTCATTTTAGGCAAAATGTTTTTAAAGTGACCATGAAAATAAATGGGTATATTGTTCACCTTCAAATGGATAGAGCCATGAAATAAAAATTACAACTGGCAGGCATTTTTTTGTTTGTTTGTTTTGTTTTCATAACTTCATGGAAAGGCCGGGTACAATGGCTCACGGCTGTAATCCCAGCACTTTGGGAGGCCAAGATGGGTGGATCACCAGAGGTCAGGAGTTCAAGACCAGCCTGGCCAAAATGGCAAAACCCCATCTCTACTAAAAATACAAAAATTAGCTGGGTGTGGTGGCACATGCCTGTAATCCCAGCTACTTAGGAGGCTGAAGCAGGAGAATCGCTTGAACCGGGGAGGTAGAAATTGCAGTGAGCTGAGATCACACCATTGTACTCCAGCCTGGGCAACAGAGCGAGACTCCATTTCAAAACAAACAAACAAACAAACAACAGCAAAAAAACAACCTCATGGATAGAGCCTATTTAAATTCTAGAATGATGGATAAGATAATAACTTAAAGTTACTAATCTCCGAGATCATCTGAGAGGCCCAAAAGTAAAATAAATTTTATTTAGCTTGCGGAGTTTTGATAGAGATAATTAAATACTATTTTAATGTTAAGAACCAGAAACACAATCTTAATAAATAAAACATTTAAAATAAAAAATGTTTCACATTTATAATAAGAGCATTTAGAAAAGAGAAGATATTGAGGAAAAAAAAGAAGTGAAAAGAAGGTCCGGAGTGGCCAAGAAGGAAAGAAAATGGTGCCCAACATTCACCTGACCTGCCTGTGAATTTAGGTTGTAGATCTGAGTTGTTTAGGCTACCCAGGATCCAGGTTATTATGGCCATTGAAGTGCTATTTGCTTCTTAACTGCTGTTCTAGTTCACAAACTATTTTATTTTAAATTTGTGAATACTTAGGGCCTTTCCTAGTGACTAGGAGAAGTGCCCTTGACTCAGTGGTGGTGGTCAGAAAAATCTTCTGAGCCTTTGATCACCTTATAACAGGATCAAAGCTGCCCTCAAACCAAGCGGTCTACTTTGTATTGCACCATCAAAATCCAGGAACTGAGACATTTGACCCTTAACATGTTATTGCCTGCTTGATTTCACAACCTTCACTTTATCTTCACCCTTCCTAAAATGTACTGTGGCCAAGGGGGAAAAAAAAGAAAAGAAAAGAAAAAATGCTTTAGGGACTCTTGTGACACAGTGTGTGTGGCTGTCTCAAAAAAGGGGTGTATGTCACAGTTCTTAAAATTAGGAAGTCTGGAAGACTAGACAGAATGGGAGGAGATATAGCAGAGGAATTAAGACATAAATAGAGTAAATCACTAATGACAATTCCTACTAATAGTCGCTGAGTCTGGTGGGTGTCTATTTTAGGTTTTCCTTATTTCATTTATTCTAACGCTGTACTGGTTATCTTGTGATTGCTTTTAATTTGTAACTCAATAAAAAAAAATCTTGGGTTTTTTTTTTTTTTTAGACAGAATCTCCCTCTGTCACCAGGGTGGAGTACAGCGGCACTGTGAGTCCCCTGCCTCAGCCTCCTGAGTAGCTGGGACTACCGGCGCGTGCCACCACCCCCAGCTAATTTCTTTGGTATTTTTAGTAGAGATGGGGTTTCACCACGTTGGCCAGGATGGTCTCGATCTCTTGACCTCATGATCTGCCTGCCTTGACTTCCCTAAGTGCTGGGATTACAGACCTGAGCCACCGTGCCTGGCCAAAATCTTGGTGATTTTTTAAAAAATTACAAGTGGTTGCAATGTTCCTGACATTAAACAAAATACTGCAGGAATATTCAAGAACCTCCCAATCTGTAATTTCTGAGTAAATTTGAGTCATTTTTCAGCAGCTTATTTATTGTCAAAATAGATTTAATTCTGTTTTGATTTCCTCAAAAAGTCCCTGGAGGGATTTTTATCTGGACTAGAACTAGAGTCTTAACGCAACTGTGATTCAGTGTCCCAGGTGTCTAACCTCCTAAAGCAACAGCAAACAAACCTAACTCACCAGAAAAATAAACTGGAGGGACAGATCTCAGCCCGGCAACAAGCAGAAGAAGCTTCACAGGAATCACAAAACGAACTCAAGGAAATGATAGAAACCCTTGCTTGGAAGCTGAATGAGAAATCCAAAGAGCAAATGGAACTTCACCACCAGAATCTGAATCTCCAAGAAACACTGAAGAGAGTAGCAAATTGTTCAGGTACTGGGAGAAGAGTGAGTGAGGAGACATAGTGGAAGCTTTCTGTCCAATCGTAACTATTTTTTGGAAACAATTCTGGGCTCAAAATTGGTCTATTGTTATGTGTATCATTATTCATTCGTAATGTTCTATATAAGAAGTTCTCAATTTCTTTTTCTTTTTTCTTTCTTTCTTTTTTTTTTAGATGGAGTTTTGCTCTTTTGGCCAGGCTGGAGTGCAATGGTGCAATCTCTGCTCACTGCAACCTCCACCCCCTGGGTTCAAGCGATTCTCCTGCCTCAGCCTCCCAAGAGTTGGGACTACAGGGGCCCGCCACCACGCCCAGCTAATTTTTGTATTTTTAGTAGAGACGGGGTTTCACCATGTTGGCTAGGCTGGTCTCGAACTCCCGACCTCAGGTGATTCACCCACCTCAGCCTCCCAAAATGCTAGGATTACAGATATGAGCCACTGCACTCGGTCAATTTTTGATTTTTTAAATTTTATTTTATTTTTTTATTTTAAATGGGGTCTTGCTCTGTCATTCAGGCTGGAAAGCAGTGGTATGATCTCAGCTCACTGAAGCCTCTGTATCTTGGGTTCAAGCGATTCTCCTGCCTCAGCCTCCTGAAGTGCTGGGATTACAAACATGAACCACCACGCCCAACTAATTTTTGTACTTTTAGTAGAGACAGGGTTTTGCCATATTGAACAGGCTGGTCTCAAACTCCTGGCCTCAAGTCATCCGCCTGCCTCAGCCTCCCAAAGTGCTGGGATTATGGGTGTGAGCCACTGTGTCTGGCAAGAAGTTCTAAATATTTTTATCATAACAACCCTATGCTCTGTGAAATCCTTGAGAAATCTGATTTAATGAAGCATAGCTTTTGGTGGATTTAAGTTTTCCTTCTTTATAAGAGCCTCTTCTTTTTAAAATTTTAGTTTTGAGATTTGTCTTTTTATTTTTTTATTTTTTGAGATAGGCTTGCTTCGTCACACCCAGGCTGGAATGCAGTGGTGTGATCTCAGCTCAATGCAACCTCCACCTCCCAGGTTCAAGCGATTCTCTTGCCTCAGCCTCCTGAGTAGCAGTTTTGAGATTTTTCTTGAAGAATTCTGCCACCCCGACCCCTTTCCATAGATCCTTATCTCTTTCCATTCCAATGCGTTTTAGTCATTGTGTTTCTTTTTCTTTGGGGTCTTTTTGTCCTTGTAACTGTCTACCCCTAACTTGACATTAGCTCATTCTATGGCATTATTTCTTAAAGTGTACTACATCAACTTATTTTATTTTATTTCAGTTTTTGGAGATGGAGTCTTGTTCTGTCGCCCAGGCTCGAGTGCAGTGGTCTGATCTCAGCTCACTGACACCTCTGCCTCCAGGGGTTCAAGCAATTCTCGTGTCTCAGACTCCTAAGCAGCTGGGATTACCGGCACCCATCACCATGCCTGGCCTTTTTTTTTCTGTTTTTTTAGAGGGAGTCTCTCTCTGTCCCCTAGGCTGGAGGGCGGTGGCACAATCTCGGCTCACTGCAACCTCCACCTCCTGGGTTCAAGTGATTCTCCTGTCTCAGCTTCCCAAGTAGTTGGGATTACAGGCACCCGCAACCACCCTTGGCTGATTTTTGTACTTTTAGTACAGATGGTATTTCACCATGTTGGCCAGGCTGGTTTTGAACTCCTGACCTCAGGTGATCCGCCTGCCTCGGCCTCCCAAGGTGCTGGGATTACAGGTGTAAGCCACTGTGCCGGGCCCATCAATTTCAATAGAGCCAATGGAGGCAGACTGGCTTGCAAGCCTTACGCAGATACTTCAGATTAGACGAAAATCTGAGGAGTCCAAGCCGTCTATTTATATAAGAAAAAATGAGTTAATTTTAGTTGTCTAAAGGGACTCAGAATCCAGAGGCAGGCAGAAATAGTAGCATCTATAAGAAGACTATGATGTGAACTCTGATATTGTTACAGAAGCTACTGTATTATTTGGTCTTTCTGCGCAGTATGTCATTAAACCAGACATATGGTTTTAGGCATAGGGAGAGTGAAAAGGTGTGAGATAGAGTCATTCAGAGGTACTTTATTTCCTTGGAGGTGCATAAATTAGTACCCTGCTGTCAGGATTAGTAAACAACTTCCTCTAATAAACAGAGATCTCTCTAGCTTCTTGTTTGCACAATTTACTTAATCTCAACCACATAATTTCTTTGAATAAAGAGTATATAATAACAGTTCACAGGTACCTAAGCTTTTCCTTGATAGGTGAAACATTGAGACCCGAATAAAGTGAAATGATAATAAAAAGTAATTTTGTGTAATGTTTTGCAGTTTATTAATCCCTTCACTATTTAGAGGTCATTTACATTTTCAAAATTAACAGAAATTTTTAGACAAACTAATTTTTAGCAAGTGTCAAACATATTTAATCTCTTTAAAGTTGGAGCTTGCAAGGAAATGAATATTACCACCTTCAAGAAGGCTTAAAGGGAGAAGGTTTATCTATTAAGGATAGGAATGTTTATAAAAGTGGACATAACCACATACTAACCAATGATTTATATAACAGGCAAGGCCTAAGAGAATTTTGTTTTTATCAGTTGTATGAGATTAAACCTATAACAGGACCATCAGAACTATCTCCCAGAGATGCCCTGGATGAACAACTAATGAAAAACAATAAGTGATACGTCTGATGCTGGCAGATACACCAAGTAACGTTTTCCATTCCTTGACAGTGCCAGATAAAGGCTAGTTAGTAGAGATACCAAATAAACTTCTGCCTTTCATCAAAAAGGCTTTTTTGTTTTTAGATGGAGTCTCGCTCTTGTTGCCCAGGCTGGAGTGCAGTGGCGCGATCTCGGCTCACTGCAACCTCCGCCTCCTGGGTTCAAGTGATTCTCCTGCCTCAGCCTCCTGAGTAGCTGGGATTATAGGCGCCCGCCCCCCTTCCCCAAGCTAATTTTTGTATTTTTAGTAGAGATGGGGTTTCCCCATGTTGGTCAGGCTGGTCTCGAACCCCTGACCTCGTGATCCACCCACCTCAGCCTCCCAAAGTGCTGGGATTACAGGTGTGAGCCACCACGCCCGGCCCATCAGAGAGCTTTGAGAAGTCTTTAAAAAGTAATACTAAAATCCCACATTAAGAAAAAAAAAAGCCAGGTTTTTCCAGTTTGAGGCAAGTTTTATCTTTTTTACTAAAAAGTCTGTGGTCTTCAATGTATATATGAGGGGGGAGAGATACTGAGAGGTTATTACATGTTTGCTTTAGGCCAACAAGCTAGTGAGATGCAGGGCCTTTGCAGGAATAGACTACATTTAGCAATGGAATGTGTGGTGATTCTCAAACTTTACTGTATGTAAATAGATTGTTAAAAGTGGCAGATTACAGATTTACCTCAAGATTCTGTATCAGAATGTCTCGAGAATGTCACTGAGAAACATTTCCTCAAATGGTTTTAACTTAGAAGTTTGAAAGGTAGTATGTTAGAAGTGGTGAAACACCCAGACTCTAGCGTTACATTGTCTGGGTCCAGATTCTCCTCTATGTATCAAATGAAGAAAATGACTGGAACCTATCTCAAAGAGATACTATGAGGATTAAATGAATTAATATCTGTACAGTACTTCCAATACTTTCTGGCACATATTGAGTGATATTTGTGCTTGTTAAATTATAGAACAAATACAAACATCACTTACTATGTTTATTTTTGTGCACACACACACATACACGCAGTTAGTTTAAATACTACATTTTGTAACATGTCCTTACTTTGTCATAACTTGGAAAACTTGCCCAGACTGTGTTTTTAGTCCACAAAAACTTATATATATAAAAATATATTTTTTTGAGACAGTCTTGCTCTGTCACCCAGGTTAGAGTACAGTGGCATGATCTCAGCTCGCTGCAACCTCTGCTTCCTAGGTTCAAGTGATCCTTCCACCTCAGTCTCCCGAGTAGCTGAGACGACAGGCGCATACCACCATGCCCGGTGAATTTCTGTGTTTTTTGTAGAAATGGGGTTTCACCATGTTGCACAGGCTAGTCTGGAACTCCTGGCCTCAAGCGATCCACCCGTCTCAGCCTCCCAAAATGGTGGGATTATAGGCATGAGCCACCACCCCCAGCCAAAAATGTACATATTTTTATATTTACATAATATGATGGGATTAGTCAAACTAAGAAGTAAGAAGTTTGCATTGACTGCTTTCAACTTGGTCTCTTTTTCTTTTTATAAGCATCAGTTTGGTGAAAAACCAACTTAGTGTTTTGTATGCTCTTTCTCATTCACTTTTTTCTTTTGTTTTTCAGTTCCTCCTACTTCCTCCTCTCTGATAAAGCCTACTCTTATTTAGTGGTTTTATGCCACAGTGAGAATGAAATTAAAATGCTGCCTTTCTCAAAGATTTTAATTTTTCACCTTTTGGTTGTAGTGTAGACCAGAGTACTTTGTTTCCCCTTGAGGAGATGGAAGAGATGATGATGATGATGATGGTGATGATAGTGATGATTTGGGGGTTCCTGAAAGCATCCATAAACATGTAGACATTGGTATATTTTACCTATTGTCTAAGTTCTGTTTTTGGTTTGGTGGACTCCCTGTGAATTTTGCTGCTGAAAATCTCCTTATTTTCTAAAATCTTATTTAAATTGATTAAATTTAAATCACTTTTATATTAATATACTATGCAACAACTCTGTACAAAAGAAATATAGTATGTGCTACATATCTATCATTAAAATTTCTAGTAGTCACATAAAAATGAAAAAGAAGCAGATAAAATTAATTTTAGAAACACATTTTGTTTAACCCAAGGTATTTGAAATATTATTTCAATACTAATCAGTATAAAAATTTTAATGGGCTATTTTACATTCTTTTTTTTTTTTCAAACTAAGTTTTCAAAATCATTTGTGTGTTTTACACTTATAGTACCTCTTAATGCAAACTAGCCGGGTGTGGTGGGTCATGCCTGTAATTGCAGATTTTGGGAAACTGAGGCAGGAGGATTGCTTGAGGCCAGGAGTTCAAGACCAGCCTGGGCAACATAGCAAGACCCTGTTTCACTTAAAATATATATTTTTTTAAGAAATGCAAACTAGCTATATTTCTAGTACTCAAAAATCACATATGGCTACTGTATTACAGCACACATGCCTAAAAGCAAGGCACATAGTATTTAAGCCTAAATTCATTATTCAAAGATATGAAGTTTTAAAATCCATAGCATTACTTTTTAAAAACAGCAGAATGGCTATTAAATATCTATTTCCCCAACCCTCACTTGCTTTGTTTCAAACACAGTTTCTAAAATTATATGCTAGCCTAACTTGCTTTTCATCAGGGGAAGTGAAAATGCTAAATGGGAAGTACATTTAGGTTGCTAAAATCAGTATGCTTTCTTTCTTTCTTTTCTTTTTTTTTTTTTTTTCCAAAAAATGGAGAAATAAGGACTCTGGGGCTATTTAGGTATTTGAAGAACATGGGTAAAATTTTACTTAAGAAGTAGTGTGGGGCAGGGCGCGGTGTCTCACGACTGTAATTCCAGTACTTTGGGAGGCCTGGCCTACGTGGTGAAACCCCATCTCTACTAAATATACAAAACAAAAACAAAAACAAAAATAAATAGTATGCACCTGAGAGGACTAAGGGGATAATTGATTTAAGAACTGCAGAACTGCTTTTACACAAACATAACTGACTGAGTAGGTATATTACTCTTCCCAGCTCCTTGTCCGCAAGACTGGATCTGGCATGAAGAAAACTGTTACCTATTTTCCACGGGCTCATTTAACTGGGAAAAGAGCCAAGAGAAGTGCTTGTCTTTGGATGCCAAGTTGCTGAAAATTAATAGTACAGCTGATCTGGTGAGTGTTTATGGATGTTTGTTGGGCTGAAGTATTGGTTGACAGGGAAATGAATCTGGTTTAGACTGTCACTGCAGGAATTCTTGTTTGAGAGCCAAAATGTCTGTTTTTTTAGCTTAATCTGATGACCAATTTTGTGCATGACCTTGGACTGACAGGCTCTGTAGTATCTCTAGGCTTCGGTAACTGTTTGCATAAAACAATCAAGGGGATGCCAGAGATCCCTTTTGGTTCTTTAGTTTTGTGGATCTAACACTAACTGACTTTCAGATTCTAAAACCACCACGTGGATTCCACAAACTCAGAAACATTACTCCCCACAGGACTTCATCCAGCAAGCAATTTCCTATTCCAGTTTCCCATTCTGGATGGGGCTGTCTCGGAGAAACCCCAGCTATCCATGGCTCTGGGAGGACGGTTCTCCTTTGATGCCCCACTTGTAAGTTTCCCATTCTTTTTGATGCCTCTCTTCTTGTCAGTTACCTATTCTTTGCTGAACCTGCTAGTGAAGTCACTGTCTGCATTCCACCAATGTTCTCTTCTTGCCAGAGAGAAGCTTGGGGGAAATTTCTCAAAGTCTCCTTCCTTACCTCTTTCCAAAAAAGATTTACTCATTAACCATTCAGACCTTTTCTTGAGTTTTCCTTCCCACGTTTATTACTGATTGGAGGCTTTAAGATAAAAAGTTTCAAAAGCTAAGTTTCTGAAACAAGGTGGCAGTAAACCTAAGTTTTTTGTTGTTGTTGTTCTTTTTTGTTTTGTTTTGTTTTGTTTTCCTGCCTGCAGATTTAGAATCCGAGGTGCTGTTTCCCAGACATACCCTTCAGGTACCTGTGCATATATACAACGAGGAGCTGTTTATGCGGAAAACTGCATTTTAGCTGCCTTCAGTATATGTCAGAAGAAGGCAATCTAAGAGCACAGTGAATTTGAAGGCTCTGGAAGAAAAGAAAAAAGACTTTGAGTTTTATCCTGGAATTTAAGCTATTCTTTGTCATTTGGGTGCAAAGCATGAGAGCCCAGAGAACTGTCATTTAGCTGGCTCCTTCACAGAAAGTGGGGCTACAGGTGCCCGGCACCTTTATGTCAACATGTTTGATTCTAGCTATCTGTATTATTTGACCTAGCTTGTCCCAAGCTTTCCTGCCAGCCTGACGTCCATTTCCCCCTTTTTATCTTAAAATTTGACTCCTCTTGAAGCTTGAAAATCCTCTGTACTGAGTCTTCTTTACCTCATTATCACCTTCCCCTCACCCTCTTAAAATTGCATAAAAGACAGAACATGGAGAACTTACTCAAGTGCAGGCAGAGACCAAAAAGGGGAAACATGTCTGGGAAAAAGTGCACATGAAGAAACAAAGAAGGACAGAAGCCATCCCGAAATGAAGAAACTCATGTTCCTAACTGTAAAAGATATCACTCCTTGGTTTTTAAACTGTGGTCCATCTCCAGACTCTTACCATTTACAGACAGACAGACAGACAGACAGACACACACACACACACTCATATTTTGGGACAAGTGGGGAGTCCAAGAAAGTACTTAGTAAATGAGTGGTGTTTTCTGTGAGCTAATCCACAACCTATTACCACTTCCTGAATCAGTTATTATTTCTTCATCTTTTTTTCTACCAGAGAACAGACTAACAGCTTTAACCCTTCACAACAGTTCTTGTTAGAATCATGGGATGTGTGGCCCAGAGGTAAGAATAGAATTTCTTTCACGAAAGAACACACCTTTTGTAGATGACCTCTTCTCAACTCTGTTTTGCTATGCTGTAATTTCGAAGCATATAAGACAAAAAAAATGAAGACACTCAATCTAGAACAAACTGAGCCAGGTATGCCAATATTGCTGAATAGAAACAGATGGAATTAGAAATAGATCTTCTATTTTTAGGCTTCTATTTCCTTTACACCCACTCTTCATAGCCTATTCTACTTTAAAGGAAACCTTTTTATTTTGGTGCACATAATCTAGCAGGAATCTTTTTTTTTTTAAGAGCTGTATCATCCTTACGAAGGTACGAGATGTTTGCTTTTGTCAAAAGCTTTGCTGAGATATAATTAACGTAAAATAAACTGAACATATTTAAAGTGTACAATTTGATAAGTTTCACACCTTGTGGAGAACATGCATACCACAGTTAACATATCCATCATCCCTCAAAGTGTCACAATGCCCCTCCCGCTGACTCCTCCCCAGGAAACCACCAATGGGCTTTCATTCTGCATTTTGTAGAGTTTTATGTGAATGGAATCATATAGTATGCTTTTTTTTTGTCGGGCTTCTTTCACTTTGCATAATTATTTTGAGATTTATATGTCTCCATCTTGCTGCTCGTATGAATTCATTCTTTTAAATATTTGTTGAATATTCCCTTGTATGGATATACCACAATTCGTTTACCCATTTACTTGTTGATGACATTTGGGTTGTTTTAGTTTTGGGATATTACAAATAAAGCTGCTGTGAACATTTGTGTACAAGTCTGTATGAACATAGGATTTCTTTTGCCTTGGGTAAATACTTAGGAGTATAATGTTTGGATCACACAGTAGGTGTATGATTAACTATTTAGGAAACTGCCAAACTGTTTTCCAAAGTTGTACCATTTTACATTCCTACCAGCAGTGTATGAGTGCTCCAGTTCCACTTCATCCATGCTAGAATTTGATATGGTTCGTCTTATAGTTTTAATGATTCCAATAGATATTTAATGGTATATCCGCATAGTTTTAATTTGTATATCCTACAAATTTCTGTTTGTTTGTTTGTTTTTGAGACAGAGTTTCGATCTTGTTGCCCAGGCTGGAGTTGGCAGTGGCGCAATCTCAGCTCATTGCAACCTCCGCCTCCTGGGTTCAAGCAATTCTCCTGCCTCAGCCTCCCAAGTAGCTGGGATTACAGGTGCCCACTATCACTCCCAGCTAATTTTTGTATTTTTAGCAGAGACGGAGTTTCACCATGTTGGCCATGCTAGTTTCAAACTCCTGACCTCAAGTGATCTGCCTACCTCAGCCTCTCAAAGTGCTGGGATTACAGGTGTGAGCCACCGCCCCAGGCAAAT
>NW_012102576.1:1571326-1579939 GCF_000951045.1 Mandrillus leucophaeus | reverse complement strand
TGAGTCTCGCTCTGTCACCCAGGCTGGAGTGCAGTGGTGCGATCTCGGCTCACTGCAAGCTCCGCCTCCTGGGTTCACGCCATTCTCCTGCCTCAGCCTCACGAGTAGCTGGGACTACAGGCGCCCACCACCACGCCCGGCTAATTTTTCATATTTTTTAATAGAGACAGGGTTTCACCATGTTAGCCAGGATGGTGTCGATCTCCTGATCTCGTGTTCCGCCTGTCTTGGCCTCCCAAAGTGCTGGGATTACAGACTTGAGCCACCGCGCCCGGCCTATAATAAATCTGAAAATCATGCAGTGACAGTCCTTCAAATTTAATTTTCTTTTTCAAAGTTACTTTGGCTGAGCTATGTCACTATCTTTTCCGTATTGATTTTTGAATTGGCTCATTAATTTCTACAAAAACTCTTTTGGAATTCTGATTGTGATTACATTGAATCTACAAGTCAATTTGGGCTGAATTGAAACCTTAAAAATACTGATTTTTCTGACTCTTGAATAAAGTATGTCCCTCCATTTATTTAGGTATTTTAAAATTTCTCTGAGCAATGTTTTGCAGTTTTCTCATACAGATATTTTTACATATTTTGTTAGTTTACTATATATTTCATAGTTTCAATGCTACTGTACATGGAAATTATCATTGGTAATTTTAATTTCCAAATGTTTATTGCTAGTATGGAGAAATATAATAGACTTTTATATATTAACCTTATATTCCGAAACCTTGATAAACTTATTTCTTTCTTCTGGTAACTTTTTTTGTAGACTTCATCAGATTTTCTATGTAAATAGTCATGCTGTGTGGCAGCCGAAGCACTTTTATTTTTCCCTTCCAATGCTTTTATTTCTTTTCCTTGCTTGAACCTCCCGTTCAATGCGAAATAAAAGTAGTGAGAACCATATCCTTATTTTGAACTTGATCCTGAGAAGAGATCATTCAGTATTACACCACTAAGTATGGTGTAAACTGTATGTTTCATAGACGTCCTTAATCAGTTTTAGGAAGTTCCCTTTTATTCCTCGCATTCTTAGAGGATTGATCAGGAATAGGTGTTAATTTTATCTAATATTTTTCTACATCTATTGAGAGGATTATATATACATTTTTATTAAAAACATTTCTAGTCTTTTGTTTTTTTTGTTAAAAATTTCTAGTCTTTTAATGTGAATTACACTCATTCATTATATAAGGTTAAAACAATTTAGGATTGCATTATATTAATGGATTATATCTGTTATGTGCATTATATTATCGGTTATTTCTGTTAAAATTTGGCTTAGAATGTTTGCAACTATATTTATGGGTTTTTTGGTTTGGTTCATTTTGTTTTGGTCTTTTAGAGGTAGAGTCTTACTCTGTTGCCCAGGCTGGACTGCAGTGGCATGACCACAGGTCACTGAAGCTTTGACCTCCCAGGCTGAAGTGATCCTCCTGCCTCAGCCTCCAAAGTAGCTGGGACAACAGTGACCACAGGCATGCACCATCATCCCCAGTTAATTATTTGAATCACAGAGAGAGAGACAGGCTCTTCCTATGTTGCCCTGGCTGGCCTTGAAATCCTGGGTTCAAGTGATCCTCCTGCCTCAGCCTCTCAAAGTGCTGGGATTACAAGTGTGACCCACTTTGCCTGGCCAGTAATTTTTTTTTTTTTTTTTTGAGGTGGAGTCTTGCTCTGTCGCCCAGGCTGGAGTGCAATGGCACAATCTTGGCTCATTGCAACTTCTGCCTCCCAGGTTCAGACGATTCTCCTACCTCCGCCTCCCGGGTAGCTGGGATTACAGGTGCCTGCCACTATACCCAGCACATTTTTGCATTTTTAGTAGAGATGGGGTTTCACCATGTTGGCCAGGCTGGTCTCGAACTCTTGACCTCAGGTGATCTGCCCGCTGAGGCCCCCAAAGTGCTGGGATTACAGGTGTGAGCCACCGTGCCCAGCTGTGGCTAGTATTTTTAAACGTAGTTTTCTTTTCTTTTTATGGCTTTGCCTTGTTTGAATATCAGATATTTCTCAATGTCAATTTTTCTGGAAGATTTGGTTTACAGTTAGTACTATTTCTTCATTAAATGTTTGATACAATTTACCCCTGACGTCATCTGGGCATACGGTTTTCTGTGTTGTAAGGTTTTTAACTACAGATTCAGTTTTTTTTTTTCGAGACCAAGATTTGCTTTGTCGCCCAGGCTGCAGTGCAGTGGCACCATCTCAGTTCACTGCAACCTCCGCCTCCTGAGTTCAAGCGATTTTCCTGCCTCAGCCCCCGGACTAGCTGGGATTACAGGCGTGAGCCACTGCGCCTGGCCAGATTCAGTTTCTTTCTTTTCTTTTTTTTTTTTTTGAGACGGAGTCTGGCTCTGCCGCCCAGGCTGGAGTGCAGTGGCCGGATCTCAGCTCACTGCAAGCTCCGCCTCCCGGGTTCACGCCATTCTCCTGCCTCAGCCTCCCGAGTAGCTGGGACTACAGGCGCCCGCCACCGCGCCCGGCTAGTTTTTTGTATTTTTTAGCAGAGACGGGGTTTCACCGTGTTAGCCAGGATGGTCTCGATCTCCTGACCTCGTGATCCGCCCATCTCGGCCTCCCAAAGTGCTGGGATTACAGGCTTGAGCCACCGCGCCCGGCCCGATTCAGTTTCTTTAGATGTTGAGCTGTTCGAAGGATTCCTTCTTCGATGAGCTTTGGTGATTACTTTCAAGGAATTTATGAGCTTCTTCTAAGTTGTTTAATTTATTGGGTTACCATTTTAAAAAAATTATTTTAATAGCTGTAGAATCTTTAGTATTGCCACTTCCTTCCTGACAGTGTTAATTGTATGTTTTTTGTTTTCAACTAATGCTAGAGATTTATCAGTTTCATTTTTCTTCTCAAAAAAGCTATTTGGTCAACAGAGACAAGATGGCCAAATAGACGCAGCCAGGAAGCACCACTCCCGCTGACAGAAAGGGAGACTGGGAACCCTGTTCAGGTTCTGGAACACCAGGACCAGTTCCTGGCCCTGAATAACCCTTGGCAAGGCAGCCCACTCTCGCTGTGGACCTCTAGGATCCCAGTCACAGGAGATCCTACAACTCCCCGTAAACATTTGAACTGGCGTGGAGATATGCCCTACAAGCAGGCAGAGGCAGAACTCCAGCCTGCACAGAGCCCGGTTTTTTGTTGTTTGTTTTGCGTTGGGGGCAGTTCCAGTGGAACATGGCCATACGCACCCATCCCCCAAGGCTACCGGTCTTCTTCCGAATAACTCTAACCCCACTGACTGCTGTGGAAAGAGAAAAGCAGGGTCAAATTTCCCTTGGGACTGGGGCACTTCTGTTCCCCAGGACCTCCTGCCCTCCAGCCCCTCTCAAGTCCTCTGCCTGGCCGCTCTAGGAGCGTGTGAACAGCGCAGCCTCCACTGCCCATCCTGGGTGCTTTGCAGGCCGACTGCCTGACGGAGTTCTTTCCCAGCCGCTTGGGAGCACTTCTAATCCCCCGTCGCAGCCCGTGCTCGAACCTGGGGTGCAGGATGGCGGATGTGCTGGCAGCGGCCAAAGCCCTGGGCTGCGGCCTGCAGCTCCGCAGTGCAGAACCCAGATTCACGGCCTGCACTCCAGCGGGCGAGGAGTCCCGAGTCTCAGAAAACCGAGGGAGTGACATGCCCAGGTTAGGGACAGGCGCGGAAGAAAGGTCTGCCAGCCATGGCTCTCTGCCTGAGGGAGCTGCCCAGCCCGGACAACCTAACAAAGGAAATGCAGGCATGACGATAGTGACTGGAGGGGACTCTCCCAAGGCTTGAGAGCTGACCTGGTGGGGTCAGCTCCCCTTGCTGGGCCACACCACCGGACATTGCTGCGAACTCGCTGAAACGTAAAGAAGACCCGCAACGCTGGCCGTTACTTTATGCGCCATCTGCTGGATGATAGCCCAAATTACACCAAAAATATTCTGGCAATATATTAAATATTGGCCTGGGAAATCCAGAGCAAGAATCCAGCCACAAAGATTTTGTACAGAGCCTTGGCCCTCTGACAGCACTCATAAATGAAGTAAAGGACTAGATTCAACTTACACCACAGTTAAAGGAATACCAGCCCTCTCAGATGAGAAAGAATTTTACCAATTAAAAAGTAAGAGTGTCCCCTTACCTCCAAATGAGCACATTAGCTCCCCAGCAATGGCTCTTAACCAGAGTGAAATGACACAGACACAGAAATTAGAATCTGGATGGTAAGGAAGCTCACTGAGACTCAGGAGGCTGTTGAAACCCAATCCAAGGAATCCAGCAAAACGATCCAAGAGCTGAAAGATTAAAAAAAAAAAAACCTTTTTTTTCTTTGGAGCTAGAATCTTGCTCTGTCACTCAGGCTAGAGTACAGTGGCACGATCTCAGCTCACTGTGACCTACACTTTCCAGGTTAAAGAGATTCTCCTGCCTCAGCCTCCCAAGTAGCTAGGATTACAGGCGAACGCCACCACGCCTGGTTAATTGTTTGTATTTTTTGGCAGAGACAGGGTTTCGCCATGTTGGCCAGGCTGGTCTTGAACTCCTGACCTCAAGTGATCCACCTGCCTTGGCCTTTCAAAGTGCTGGGATTACAGGCGTGAACCACTACACCTAGCCTGAAAAAAAAAAAAAAAATTTTAAGAAAGAACCAGACTGAACTTCTGGAATTAACAAATTTACTACAAGAATTTCATAATACATTTGGAAGCATTAATAGCAGCATAGACCAAGCCGTGAAGAAATTCAAAGACTGGTTCTTTGAATTAACTCAGTCAGACAAAAATAAAGAAGAATTTTTTTTAAATGGACCATAGAAATATGGAATTATATAAAGAGACCAAACCTATAACTCATTGGTATTCTTAAGAGAGGAGAGAGAGTAAGCTATTTGGAAAATGTATTTGAGGATATGATCCATGACTATCTCTCCACTCTCACTAGAGATGTTAACACAAACATTTAAGAAACACAAGGCCTGGCATGGTGGCTCATGCCTGAATCCCAGCACCTTGGAGGCCAAGGCGGGAGGATCACTTGAGGTTAGGAGCTCAAGACCAGCCTGGCCAACATGGCAAACCCCGTCTCTACTAAAAATACAAAAATTAGCTGGGCATGGTTTTGCATGCCTGTAATCCCAGCTACTTGGGAGGCTGAGGCAGGAGAATCGCTTGAACCTGGGAAGCAGAGGTTGCAGTGAGCCAAGATCCCGCCATTGCACTCCAGCCCAGGCAACAAGAGCAAAACTCCATCTCAAAAAAAAAAAAAAAAAGAAGTGCAGATAACCCCCATGAGATACTAGATGCAGCAGGCATTCCCAAGGCACATAGTTATCAGATTCATCAAGGTCAATGCAAAAGAAAAAAATGTAAAGGCATCTAGAGAGAAGGGTGAGGTCACTTACGAAAGGAGAACCATCAGGCTAGTAGCAGACCTCTAAGCAAAAACCTTACAAGCCAGGAGAGATTGGGGCCTATTTTCAGTGCTCTTAAAGAAAAGGAATTCCAACCAAAAAATTTATGTCCTGATAAACTAAGCTTGACAGGTGAAGGGGAAATAAAATTCTCAGACAAGCAAATATTAAGGGAATTTGTTACCACTAGACTAGCCTTACAAGACGTCTTTATAGGAGTGCCAAAGATGGAAATGAAAGAATGATACCTGCTATCACAAAAATACATTTAACCACATAGCCCACCAACAATATAAAGCAACTATGCAATAGAAACTACAAAGTCATCAGCTAAGAACATGATGACAGGCTCAATGTCACATATCAATACTAACTCTAGGCCAGGCGCACTGGCTTATGCCTGCAATCACAGCACTTTGGGAGGTCGAGGTGGGCAGATCACTTCAGGTCAGGAGTTTACAACCAGCCTAGCCAATATGGTGAAATCCTGTCTCTACTAAAAAATACAAAAATTAGCTGAGTGTGGTGGCGTGTGCCTGTGGTCCCAGCTACACAGGAGGCTGAGGCAGGAGAATCACTTGAACCCAGGAGGTAGAGATTGCAGTGAGCCGAGATTGTGCCATTGCACTCCAGCCTGGGCAACAGAACGAGATTCTGTCTCAAAAAAAAAAAAAAAATTATTCTGGTTTGGTGATGCGTGCCTGTAATCCCAGCTACTTGGGAGGCTGAGGCATTAGAATCTCTTGAACCCAGGAGGTGGAGTTCGCAGTGAGCTGAGATCATGCCACTGCACTCTAGCCTGGTTGACACAGTGGGACTCTGTCTCAAAAAATGAAATAAAATAAAAAATAAAAATACAATCAAAGAGGAACTGAATGAAATTGAGTTGCAAAACACCATATGAAAGATCAATGAAACCAAGAGCTGGTCTTTGAACGAATAATCATGATTGATAAGCCATAAGGTAGGTTAATAAAAAAAAGAAAAGAGAAGATCTGAATAAGCACAATCAGAAATTACAAAGATGACATTAAAACCAATTCCTCAGAAATACAAAGGATCCTAAGAGACCATTATGAAAACCTCTATGCAAATTAAAAATCTAGAGGAAATGGATAAATTCCTGGAAACATGTACCTTCCCAAGATTGAACCAGGAAGAAAGCAAAAACCTGAACAGACCAATAACAAATTCCAAAATTGAAACAATAATAAAAAATCCACCAACCAATAACACTCCTGAACCAGATGGCTTCACAGCTGAATTATAGCAGATGGACAAAGAAGAAGTAGTACCAATTCTACTGAAATTTTTACAAAAAAATTGAGGAAGGGGCTCCTCCCTAACTCATTCTATGAAGATTCGGACACAACAAAAAAAGAAAACTTGAGGCCAACATCCTCAATAAATGTAGATGCAAAAATCCTCAGCAAAACACCAGCAAACCAAATCCAGCAGCACATCAAAAAGTTAATTCACCACAATCAGTTGGGTGCAGTGGCTCATGCCTGTAATTCCAGCACTCTGGGAGTCTGAAGCAGGGGTGTTGCTTGAGCTCAGGAGCTCGAGACCAGCCTGGGCAACATAGTGAGACAGGTCTCTAAGAAGAATAAAAATTAATAATACAAAAAAAAAAAGTTAATTAACGACAATTAAGTAGGCTATATCTAGGATTCAAGGTTGGTTTGACATATGCAAATCAATATATGTGACTCACCACATAAACAGAATTTAAAATAAAAATCATATGATCATCTCAATAGACATGGAAAAACCTTTCAATAAAATCCAACCTCTTCTTATGGTTAAAAAAGAAAAACCTCAAAAAACTAGGCATTAAAGAAAGATAACCTCAAAATAATAAGCGTCGTTTATGACAAACCCACAGACAACATTATATTGAATGGGCGAAAGCTGGAAAAATTTCCCTTGAAAACTGGAACAAGATAAGGACGTCCACTTTCACCACTCCTATTCAACGTAGTACCAAAAATCCTAGCCAGAGCAATCAGGCAAGAGAAAGACGTAAAAGGTATCCAAATAGGAAAAGAAGTCAGACTATCTCCCTTCACTGACAACATGATTCTATACCTAGAAAACTCTAAAGACTTTGCCAACATGCTCCTAAAACTGATAAATGATGTTAGCAAAGCTTCAGGATACAAAATCAGTGTACACAAATTAGTAGCATTTCTAAACACCAATAACATTCTAGCTGATGGCCAAATTAAGAACATAATCGCACTTACAATAACCACAAATAAAATGATTATTGGGAGTACAACTTGGGAGTACAACTAAACAAGGAGGTGAAAGATCTCTGCAAGGAGAACTATAAAACACTGCTGGAAGAAATCAGAGACAACACAAATAAATGGGAAAACATGCCATGCCCATGGATTGGAAGAATCAACATTGTTAAAATGGCACACTGCCCAAAGCAATGTACAGATTCAATGCTATTACCATCAAATTACAACCATCATTTTTCACAGAATTAGAAAAAAAAATCCTAACATTCATGTAGAACCAAGAAAGAGCCTAAATAGTCAAAACAATCCAAAGCAAAAAGAACAAGACAGGAGGCATCATGTCACCCAACTTCAAACTATATTATAAGGCTACAATAACCCAAAGAGCATGATAGTAGTACAAAAACAGACACACAGACTGAGGGAACAGAATAGAGAACCCAGAAATAAAGTTGCACATCTACAGTTATCTGATCTTGGACAAAGTTGACAAAAATGACCAATAGGAAAGGACTCTCTGTTCAATAAAAGCTGCTGGAATATACTGGCTAGCCATATGCAGAAGACTGAAACTGGTGAAACCCTACCTTTCATCATACATAAAAATTGATTCAAGATGGATTAAAGATTTAAGATCTCAAACTATAAAATTCTAGAAATAAATCGAGGAAATACCCTACTCAACATCAGCTATGGCAGATAATTTATGGCTAAATCCTTAAAACCAATGGCAACAAAAACAAAAATCAGCAATAGGACCTAATTAAACTAAAAAGGTTTGCATAGCAAAAGAAACTATCAACAGAGAAATTAGACAGTCTACAGAATAGGAGAAAATGTTAGTAAAGTATGCATCTGACAAAGGTGTAATAATCCAGAATCTATAAGAAATTTAGTCTGGGCGTGGTGGCTCACACCTGTAATCCCATCACTTTGGGAGGCCAAGGTGGCTGGATCACCTGAGG
>NW_012102576.1:1564774-1566296 GCF_000951045.1 Mandrillus leucophaeus | reverse complement strand
TTTTTTCTTTTCTTTACCTTTTTTTTTTTTTTTTTTTTGAGAAGGAGTCTTGGTGTCTGTCGGCCAGGCTGGAGTACAGTGGCCGGGGTGCAACTTCTGCCTCCCAGGTTCAAGCGATTCTCCTGTCTCAGCCTCCTGCGAAGCTGGGATTACAGGCGTGTGCCACTGTGCCTGGCTACATATATGTATGTGTGTGTGTATATATATATGTATATATGTGTGTGTGTGTGTGTGTGTGTGTATATGTGTGTGTGTATAGTTTTTTGAGACAGAGTTTTGCTTTTGTCCCCTAGGCTGGAGTGCAATGGCACGATCTTGGTTCACTGCAACCTCCGCCTCCTGGGTTCAAGTGATTCTCCTGCCTCAGCCTCCCCAGCAGCTGGGATTACAGTACAGGCATGCAACACCACGCCCTTCTAATTTTTGTATTCCTGGTTTCGTCAAGTTGGCCAGGCTGGTCGTGAGCTCCAGACCTCTGGTGATCCACCCGACTCGCCTCCCCAAGTGCTCGGATGACAGACGTGAGTCACCATCCCCGGTCTGGTTCAAGTCTGTTATATCCTTGCTGATATTTTTTGTCTATTATCATATCAATTATTGAAAAAGGAGTATCTAACCTTTGATGATAATTATGATTTTGTCTGCTTCTCCTGTAGTTCTATCAGTTTTTGCTTTGTATATTTTAAAGCTCTGATAATCAAGGCATAAATACTATGGATTTTCATTCTCTCTTGATGAATTGACCTCTAATCAAGTAATCTTTTTTATTCCTGTTAGTAATGTTTGTTCTGAAATTTATTAGTCTGAAATTAGTACAGTAACTCCTGCTTTTCTTTGATTAATATTGGCATGGTTTTTTTTAATCCTTTTACTTTTAACCTATTTTTTTGTCTTTAAACAGAGTATATTTCTTTTAGCTGACATACATTTGGGCTTGTTATTTTCATCATTTAACAATTTCTTTTGGGTGTGTAAAACATTTACATTTAATGCAATTTTGATATAATTATACTTAAGTCTGTCATCTTGATATTTGTTTTCAATTTGTCTCAACTTTCCTTTGATCTTTTTCCTGTTTTTTTTTCCCTGCATTCTTTTAGATTAATTGAATTTTGTTTACTATCCTATTTATCCCCTGTTGGCTTACTAGCTATTACTCTGTTTTATTTTTCGTTGCATCATGATTTATAAAATATCAAACTTACTGCACTCTAAATTAAAGTGGTATCATACAACTTTATGTTTAGGATAAGAATCTCACATTGGTAGACTTCTATTTCTCTTCTTCCAGTCTTCATGCTCATGTTGTTATATAATTTATTTTTATATGTGTTATAAACACCAAAACTCTTTTTATTATTTTTAAGTAGTAAATTGTTTAAAGGCATTTAAATAATAAGAACAAAATCATATGTATTTACCTATGTTGTTACTATTTCCAAAGATAATCATTTCTTTTTCTAGTCCTGCTTTATCATCATTTGACATTGTCATTTTTCCTGAAGAATTTTTTTTTTTTTTT
>NW_012102576.1:1560199-1561694 GCF_000951045.1 Mandrillus leucophaeus | reverse complement strand
CACCATCTCTCACCAGTCAGAATGGCTGTTATTAAATAGTCATAAAACAACAGATGGTGGCAAGGCTGCTGAGAAAAGAGAATGCTTATACCCTGTTGGTGGGAATGTAAATTAGTTCAGCCACTATAAAGAGCAGTTTGGAGATTTCTGAAAGAACTTAGAACTATGATTTAATCCAGCAATCTCATTACTGGGTATATATCCAAAGGAAAATAAATCATTCTACCAAAAAGCACATGCACTCATATGCTCATCACATCACTATTCACAATAGCAAAGACATGGAATCAACCTAGGTGTCCATTGACAGTGGATTGTATAAGGAAAATGTGGTACATATACACAATGGAATACTACACAGCCATAAAAAAGAATGAAATCATGTCATTTGTAACAACATGGAGGCAGCTGGTGGCCATTATCCCAAGTGAATTATCATAGGAACAGTGAACCAAATACTGCATGTATTCACTTATAAGTGGGAGCTAAGCATTGAGTATGCATGGACATAATAATGAGAACAATAGATACTGGGGACTACTAGAAGGGGGAAGGAGGGAGGAAGGGAAACGTCAGCTGAAAAACTACCTATTGGGTACTGTGCTCACTTCCTAGGTGACAGGATCCTCTGAACTCCAAACCTTAGCATCATGACATTTACCCATGTAACAAACCTGCACATGTACCCACTAAATCTAGAATAAAAGTTGAAATTGCTTTTTAAAAAAGCTCTTTGTTTCATTGACTTTGTCTATACATTTTTGTTTCCTATTTCATTAATTTCTACTTTGATTGCTATTGTTTCTTTTTTCTACTTAGTTGGGTTTTAATTTCCTCTTCTTTTTCTTGTTTCTTAATATGGAAGCTGAGTTCATTGATTTGAGGCATTTCTTCTTTTTCATATAGTCATGGAGTGCTTTAAACTTTCCTTTAAATATTGCTTTGGTGGTATACAACAAATTCTGATATGGTGATTTTTCATATTTATCCATTTCAAAACACTTTATAATTTCCCTTCAAATTTCCTCTTTGATTCATTGATTATTTAGAATGTGTTAATTTCCAAATACTTG
Source organism: Mandrillus leucophaeus (assembly GCF_000951045.1). Classification (NCBI taxonomy): domain Eukaryota; kingdom Metazoa; phylum Chordata; class Mammalia; order Primates; family Cercopithecidae; genus Mandrillus; species Mandrillus leucophaeus. The sequence goes on along the minus strand of NW_012102576.1, from coordinate 1,560,621 downwards.
GCAATTTTCCAGAAATTATTATACTATTATTAGTTTCCATGTGAGAAGAAACATATTTTTATGACTTAAATCCTTAAATTTATTGAGACATTTTATGGCCAAAAATATGATCTATCTTGGCAAATTTTCCATGTACACTGACGAAGAATATGTAATCTGTTGTTGTTGGATGGAATGTTGTTAAAATGTACATCAAATAAATGCAGACAATAATTTGATCCAAGTCTTTTTTCTTTTCTTTACCTTTTTTTTTTTTTTTTTTTGAGAAGGAGTCTTGGTGTCTGTCGGCCAGGCTGGAGTACAGTGGCCGGGGTGCAACTTCTGCCTCCCAGGTTCAAGCGATTCTCCTGTCTCAGCCTCCTGCGAAGCTGGGATTACAGGCGTGTGCCACTGTGCCTGGCTACATATATGTATGTGTGTGT
>NW_012102576.1:1541419-1558754 GCF_000951045.1 Mandrillus leucophaeus | reverse complement strand
CTTGGCCTCCCAAAGTGCTGGGATTACAGGCGTGAGCCACTGCGCCTGGCCTCCTGAAGAATTTTTAAAATATTTTCTGTGCTGAAAGTCTGTTTGTGATTAATTCTGATTTAAGATGTCTGAAAACATTATTATTTCATCTGTACTTTCAAATGCTGTTTTCACTGGGTATAGAATGCTAGGCTGACAGATTTTTTTGTATACTTCAAAAATGTTGCTCCACAGTCTTCTTACTTACATTATTTTTTATGACAAATATTCTATCATTCTTTCTTTCTCTATACATAATTATCTATGCTTTAGTTAGATGTTTTATTTTCATTTTGTCACAGAGTTTATGCATTTTTTATTATGAAGTGCCTTGGTGAAGTTTTTTTTGTTTGTTTCTTGTATTCTGAGTTCTTTAGTTTTTGGATCTATGGTTTAATATTTTTTATTAGCTTTGAAAATTTTAAGCATTACTTTTTCAAATATTTTTTCTGCTCCAATCTCTACCCTACTCCCGCACGCTATTAAGGGATTTAATACACATGTATTAGGTGCTAGAAATTATCTCCCAGTAACCTAATTCTCTGCTCTGCCCTTTCCCTCCCCTCCCCTCCCCTCTCTTGCTTTCCCCTTCCCTTCCCTGAGCCACCTTCTTTCCTTTCTATTCCTTTCTGTTCTTTCTCCCACTTCTCTTTCTTTTTTTCTTTTTTTTTTTTTTTTGAGATGGAGTCTCACTCTGTCGCCCAGGCTGGAGTGCAATGCTGCAATCTCGGCTCACTGCAAGCTCCACCTCCTGGGACTACAGGTACCCGCCACCATGCCCGGCTAAATTTTTGTATTTTTTAGTAGAGATGGGTTTCACCTTGATAGCCAGGATGTTCTCGATCTCCTGACCTTATGATCTGCCCGCCTTGGCCTCCCAAAGTGCTGGGATTACAGGCGTGAGCCACCGCGCCCGGCCTCTTTTCCTTCTTTCTTGCTTGCCTTCTTCTTTTATTTTACTTTTCTTTCTTCTTCCCTTTCTTTCCTTTCCTTTTAAAATTATATTCTCTCAGGGCTTCATTTTTAATAGTGTCTCTTGTTATATCTCCAGGTTCACTAATCTTTCCTTCTGGGTGTCCAATCTGCCATCCATACTTTACAGTGTATTTTTAATTTTATCTTTTGTAATTTACATTTCTAAAAGTGCACTTTGTTTTTTTTTTAGTCTTCTACATCTCTACGTAACTTTCAAAATACATAAATGTGTTCTGAACACATTAATTATCTTAACGTCTGCATCTTCTAATTCTAACCTCTGAGCTGGTTTTGATTATTCTTCTCCCCATTGTGGGTCATATTTTTCTAACTCTTTGCATGCCTGCTGATCTTTGATTGAAAGCCAGACATTGTTCATTTTACCTTGGTCAATACTAGATAGGTTTGTGCTCCTTTGAGTTTTATTGTGAGATATGTTTAAGTTTCACAGAAACAGTGTGATGTTTCTGTTATTGCTTTTATGATGGGCAATATTAAAGAATTCCTCATTCTGGGGCTTAATTATTTCCCACTATGAAGGCAAGATTTTCTGAGTATCCTACTCAAAGCCTCACTGAACTTTTTCCAGCCTTAATGTTGGGAAGGGGCACTGTTCCTTGCTGTGTGTGTGGGAAGCACCACTGGGAAGTGCTTCCTCTAATCACTTTGGATGTTTCTTTTCTTGGACCCTCTGGTAGCTCCTCATACTTGTGCTTTGATCTGGACTCTGCTGAGTCCTCAGGCAAGATCCTCTGTAGATCTCTGAGGTTCTTTCTTGATGCAGCCTACTGTTCTCTTGTGCTATCCTCTGAACTCTGTTTACCTTTTTCTTCTCTGACTTTCAACTTCACATTTCTTTAATCCATGGAATTTACCAGCCTCGTCCTCAGTTCCCCTTCCGTGTGTGTGGCCTGAAACATTCTAAACATGGTAAGCTGGGGCAACTATAGAGCTCACCTTGCTTGTTTTCCATCTCTTGGGAATCACTGTCCTTGATTACTTGATAGCCAGTGTTTTAAAAACTATTGCTTTATATATGTATATCCGTTTGTTTGTTTTAATTTGGAAGGTGAATTGAGTCCTTGTTACTCTATTTGGCTCTAAGAAAAAGTTCAAGATAAGTGTTTTGTAATTAGGTACCTAAGTTTCTCTTTCGGTTAGAGCTACTGATATCACTGAACAAAGATATGTTGAACTGAGCGTATCCCTGGGGAAAACATTGTAGTTCAAGACTGAAAGATGGATTCTTGACTTTGTATCTGGTAGTTTCTATTTTAAAGTTGATGACAGAGCTCTCTTCTTTAGCCAAGCTGACAGTGCCTGTGAGTCATTGTCCATTCGCCCTTACTATTTCTGTCTTCAATCTTTATAGACACTGGTGCATCATTTTCTTAAACCTTAGATTCAGAGGCAATTGCCATGATCTGATCTATCCTGGGGATAACTCTTTCTATTAGTTCATATACTGCTTTTTGATCCCAACTGTATCATTTAAATCAGGGCTAAAACTTCAGCTCTGGGCCTGAAGCCTGTTACGTGTATGCTGTGATCTAAGACTAATTTTTACATTTTAAAAGGGTTATTACAAATACATGCAGCAAAGACTGAAAGTGGACTGCAAAATCTAAAATAGTTACCCTCGCTCCCTTTTCAAAAGATACTTACTGACTCCTGATGTAAATAAACTGTTGTTCGTGCATGCATTTCTTTAATGAGAAATCAATATGATAGTTTAGCACAAGGGCTCTGAAGTTGAACTGAGTTCAAATCTCAGTTAATTACTGAACATTTCTGTTGTCTAAGGCAAGTTATGTACCCTCTTAATGCCTCAAAGTTCTCAGTTGAAAGAAGAATACCGCTAATAGCTACCTCAGAGATATTTGAGGATTTAATGGAATGATGTTTATAAAGTCCTTCGCAATGTGCCTAGAATTTGGTTAAGAGTCCAAGAAATGTTAGCTATTCATATATTTGTTTAATTTTTTTTTTATCTTGTAAAGGCCCTATATTTCTGGTTTTGATTGTCGATTCTTAACTTCTTAGAGCATAATCTAAGAAATGATCTAAAGGACCTGTTAATTAGGTTTAATTGCACTGGTAAACATTACTTTGGATTCTTTGTTGCTGCTGTTTTTAAAATAGCATGCCGTGGAACAGATCCTGACTTGGCGCTTCTTTTACTAACCATAAAAAGTAGCGTCCAGTATTTCTGCAGGGTTTTTTTTTTGTTGTTTTTGTTTGTTTGTTTGTTTGTTTTTTAATTGTGGAGATTTTGCTGAGGTTCACTGGGACTCTGAAAGAAAAGTTGAGTTGGTATGGGACTAGAAGGTATATAAGTGAATATAATTTCAAATATCCAATTACCTTAGAGTATTTCATACAGTAAACTTTAGGCTATGCTGGCTTAGCAGAATGTGTAAGCTTTCCTGAATTTATTGTTTAATGTTTTTTTGTTTATTTGGATTTTTTTTTTTTTTTTGAGACAGAGTCTCACTCAGCCATCCAGGCTGGAGTGCAGTGGCGTGATCTTGGCTCACTGCAACCACCATCTCCTGGGTTCAAGCAATTCTCCCATCTCAGCCTCCCAAGTAGCTGGGATTACAGGCACCCGCCATCATGCACGGCTAATTTTTGTATTTTAGTAGAGACAGGGTTTCACCATGTTGACCAGGCTGGTCTGGAACTCCTGACCTCAGGTGATCCATCCGCCTCAGCCTCCCAAAGTGCTGGGATTACAGGTGTGAGTCACTGTGCCAGGCCTGTTCAGATTTTTAAGATGTAACAAGTAAAATTAGCAAATTTAAGACATTCCATCTTTATATTAATATCTTCAAATGTACTTCCTTTGCGTCTGTGTTTATCTCCCAGATCCTCTTAATCTCCACTTTTCCATGACCCCCCTCATCCCATGATGGATAACACCTGTAAAAAGGTGCCATAAACCATAAAACTGATGGAGTACTCGTTTCCTGGAAGCAAACTAAAAATATATGGACATATTTTTCATTATTATTCTTTACATATGCATATATTTTAATTGTTATTCATATATATATATAAAAGAAGTGAGGAGTACTAAGCATTGACACAGTTGGGAAGCACAGAGTTAAGTAGGAATATCATCCATCTGACTTGTGTGTGGACCATAAGGAAATCTGAGGGCTTTCATAATTACTAAACTGACCTTCAGTGACAACACAGTTAAACTTAATGGTCCATGTTATACTCCAGCAAACAGTCACATGTCTCAGATCTTCCCTAGTTCTTTTACTCCTTTAACAGCACAGCTGGTAGATAATCTGTATCTCAACTCTCAGATAACATACAATCCAATAGTAATATTATACATAATTCAAATTCAATAAAGCATCCTATAGTACTGATAGCAGAAATCTATCTCAGTATATTCATTAAACATCAAATTGTCTGCCTTTGCTAAGCTTACACAACATTGTCTTATTTATTTACAACAAATGCCAAACCTTTTACAAATTAAAATAATTACTTATGCCTGTCTTATTATTTTGCTATATTTTGAAAATGATATAGGATATCTACTATGTAATTTTTTTTTTTTTTTTTGTGAGACAAGGTCTTGCTCTGTTGCCCAGGCTGGAATGCAGTGGCACCATATTGGTTCACTGCAACCTCTGCCTCCTGGGTTCCAGCAATTTTTGTGCCTCAGCTTCCCGAGTAGCTGGGTCTACAGGCATGTACCACCACGCCAGCTAATTTCTGTATTTTTAGTAGAGATGGGGTTTCACCATGTTGGCCAGGCTGGTCTCGAACTCCTGACCTCAAGCAGTCAACCCACATGGGCCACCCAAAGTGGTGGGATTAGAGGTGTTAGGCACTGCGCCTGGCCAACTACGTAATTTTTAAAAGGCTGAACATATACTTCAGTAAGCTAGATACAAAAATAACAATTTCAGATATTTTGATTTCCCTTTAATTTATTTTGACAAAGATATATGGATTAGAAATATTTTTTCTCATTTTTTGGTTTATTCATTAATTAATTCATTTATTTATCAATGCTCTAGTGAATACCTTCTTTCTTTAGTGCTAATAGGGTTGACAGTAATGAATATACATAGAACCTGTTCTTGTGGTGCCTACAGTGTGGTATAGAGGAATAAAATAAACAAATTAAAAATAGCTATAGTCAGGCACAGTGGCTCATGCCTATAATCCCAACACTTTGGGAGGCCGAGGCGGGTGGATGACGAGGTCAGGAGATCGAGACCATCCTGGCTAACGCAGTTAAACCCCGTTTCTACTAAAAATACAAAAAATTAGCTGCGTGTGATGGTGGGCGCCTGTAGTCCCAGCTACTCGGGAAGCTGAGGCAGGAGAATGTCGTGAACCCAGGAAGCGGAGCTTGCAGTGAGTCAGGATCAAGCCTCTGCACTCCAGCCTGGGCGACAGAATGAGACTCAGTCTCAAAAAAAAAAAAAGAAAGAAAGCTAGGTATATGATCGTATTCATTCATTTAATGTTGTTAATGCATCACTTTTGGCGCTGGGAATTGGTACTGAGCAAGAAATGTTCCCTTCTTTCTGGGAACTGATGGTGGCAGAAATTTAAAATTAAAAATAAATGTACATGGTAATTATTGAACTCTAACAGGTGATCTTAATAGAAGCTAACTCTTGATGATGATAATTCCTCAGGAATGAAAAAATGAAGAACCATAGATGCCTGTTAGCAGAATGAAAGTGCCATTTTTATTATGAGACAGGTCTAACCTGCAGAAAATTTTCAGTTTTACTTGCAAATGAATAAAATAGATTAACTTCCTCTAACTTACCTTGAAATTCCTAAAACGAAGCAGCAGATGGCACCATCACCTCATTCACGCCTGCGGATTTTGCTACATCATTTTGGTTAACTCATGCTGGCTTAGCTCAGCTCAAACACCACAGGGAATCTTTTTTTATCAGTTTTTCTGTACTTATCTTATTTGCCACACAAGGATCCCAACAGAGATTTAAGACCCATTATCATTTTACTGGTGAAGAAGCAAGCACAGAAAATTAAACAGTATATCTAAAGTCACACAGTCGATCAGTGACAGAGTCAGAAGCAGCAATGCCACATGCAGCATTTATTGGATAGCATGTAGACTCTGAAATTCGAAGCTCTACCAGTGACTTGAAGTTTTTTCTTTCTTATGTAATTTAATTCACCTATATTGAGTTGTTTCTTTTCTTAAAAATTATTTATTTATTTATTTAGCCTTAGTTAGTTTTGAGGTGAGGTCTCGCTCTGCTGCCCAGGCTGGAATACAGTGGTGCAATCTCTGCCTCCCGTGTTCAAGCAATTCTCTCACCTCAGCCTCCCGAGTAGCTGGGATCACGGGGGTGTGCTACCATGCCTGGCTAATTTTTGTATTTTCAGTAGAGATGGGGTCTCACCATGTTGGCCAGGCTGGTCTCAAACTCCTGACCTCAGGTGATCCACCCACCTAGACCTCCCAAAGTGCTCGGATTATAGGCGTGAGCCACTGCGCCCACCTGTGTTTTTTTTTGTTGTTGTTGTTGTTTTTTAGACAGAGTCTCACTCTGGTGCCAGGCTGGAGTGCAGTGTCTGGATCTCAGCTCACTGCAACCTCCTCCACCTACCGGATTCAAAGGATTCATGCCTCAACCTCCCGAGCAGCTGGGATTACAGGCCTGTACCACCACGCCCTTCTAATTTTTGTATTTTTAATAGAGATGGGGTTTTGCCATGTTGGCCAGGCTGGTCTCGAACTCTTGGCCTCAGGTGATCTGCCCACCGCCTCGGCCTCCCAAAGTGCTGGGATTACAGGTGTGAGCCACTGTGCCCGGCCTGTTGTCTCTCTTTTTAAAAATGAATGGAATTTGTCAGGTGAATAGCTTCCCAATATTTTCATAGCTCAATTGCTTTTTTTCTAAGTGAAATTGTATATAAAATTTCCACCTATCAAAAAAGCAACATCAGAGATACTCTGGTTGAATCAATATTGGGACAGTCCAGAGACCTTCCTGTTTGGCCTGTCTTGCATCACATTCTGCCATGCTTTTCTACTAAAGATAATGCTGCGTTATAGGATACAGGAGAAAAAAAAAATAGAGTTAACATATTTCACTGAAACATGGATGGCCAATAAAGTAACAAAAGTGAATGCAATGGAACACAAAGGTGCTATGGGTAAAATAAAGAAGGGTGACCCGCAGGTAACCTAAAGCAAACAAATAAACATACACAGCTGAATTTTGCTTCCTATGCCATTTTTTTCTTGACTCCCACATTTGGAGATTTTTTTTTTTTTTTCTTCCAAAGTTTCTCCATTTGTACCCACATAGGAACGGTCTATTTAGAGGGTAGATTTTGCCCCCATGCCATTGCTTAAGAGTCTTCTGAAACTACCTCCTGCATTCAAAATGAAAACGGGCAGTTTGGGACTCAGTGTCCTTGGTCAACTGCCCTGTTCCTGCTTCTTCCAGTTTCTCTCACTCGACCCCAGGACTCCTTTTCCCAGCTACTCGGGAGGCTGAGGCAGGAGAATCGCTTGAACCCGGGAGGCGGAGGTTGTGGTGAGCCGAGATGGCACCCCTGCACTCCAGCCTGGGCAGAAGAGTGAGACTCCATCCCCCTGAAAAAAAGACAATTCAAAATTCAAGTAAATGATAAGTTTAAAAGTACCCAAACTTGGTTTCAGGATTAATTCTAAAATTTATTTAATTGAATTTTTCTCTAATTGTACTCTTGAAAAAGAAGTAAGTGTAATATCTATATTGAAATGGTCAGAAGCAAAGGAGGGAGGAGAAGAAATAACACTTTTTAAAAAAAGAGGTGGACACAGAAAACTTACAAATAGGATGTTTATTTATTGTATATGAAATTTACTTATAAACTTATAAATAGTCGCTTTATGAGTTTTCTATGTCCACCTTTTCAAGGAAGAGGAGTCCTGGGGTTCAGTGAGATAAACTGGAAGAAGCAGGAACAGGGTAGTTGACCAAGGACATTGAGTTCCAAACTGACCATTTTTCATTTTGACTGCCCGAGACAGTTTCAGGGGACCCTTGAGCAATGGCATGGGGGCACAATCTACCCTCGAAATAGACCGTCCCTGTTATGGGTGCAAATGGGATTACAGGCACCTGCCACTACACCCAGCTAATTTTTGTGTTTTTGTTTTGTTTTGTTTTGTTTTTGAGACGAAGTCTTGCTCTTGCCTCCCAGGCTGGAGTGCAATGGCGTAATCTCGGCTCACTGCAACCTCCGCCTCCCGGTTTGATTTAGCATTCAAATTGGAAGAGAAGTTTAATTTTTTTTTTTAATTGGGAAGGTACTTTGAAATGTTGCTATCTTCTGAGGACTTAACATATTTTTCTGCAGTGGTTCTTAAGTTTAATGCTTAACTTGGTTTTAATAATCTTGTTTTCTTTATTTTTATTATTTTTTTGAGACAGAGTCTTGCTCTGTTACCCAGGCTGGAGTGCAGTGGCACCATCTTGGCTCACTGTAACCTCTGCCTCTGGGGCTCAAAGAAATCCTCTCACCTCAGTCTCCCAAATACTTTGAACCACATGCACATACCACCATAGCTGGCTAATTTTTTGTATTTTTTTTTGTAGAGATGTAGTTTTGCCATGTTGCCAGACTGGTCTCGAACTCCTGGACTCAAGTCATCCACCTGCCTTGGCCTCCCAAAATGCTGAGATTACAGTCATGAGCCATCGTGCCCAGCCATAATCTTTTCTATTTAATTCATGTATCCATTTATTTCTATATATTTACATGTTTACTTATTTCTCTTCATTTATTTGTATGAGTTTTCAAGAAAGGCACATTAGACATGTACAAAATAGATATTTGTTTGTAAAGAATGCTACTTTTTGAGGTTTAATTCTGAGAATAAACACTACTACTTAATGCATTTAGCAGTTAATGAGCAGACCGACTCAGCTATTCTTTTATTTTTTATTTCAATAGGTTTTGGGGAGCAGGTGGTGTTTGGTTACATGGATAAGGTTTTCAGTGGTGATTTCTTAGATTTTCGTTGCACCCATCACTTGAGCAGTGTACACTGTACCCAATGTGTAATCTTTCATCTCTCACCTGCCTCTCGCCTTCCCTCCAAGTCCCCAAAATCCACTGTATCATTCTTATGCCTTTGTGTTTTCATAGCTTAGCTCTCACTTTTTTTTTTTTTTTTTTTTTGAGACAGAGTCTCGCTCTGTCGCCCCGGCTGGAGTGCAGTGGCCGGATCTCAGCTCACTGCAAGCTCCGCCTCCCCGGTTTACACCATTCTCCTGCCTCAGCCTCCCGAGTAGTTGGGACTACAGGCGCCCGACACCACGCCCGGCTAGTTTTTTGTATTTTTTAGTAGAGACGGGGTTTCACCGTGTTAGCCAGGATGGTCTCGATCTCCTGACCTCGTGATCCGCCCGTCTCAGCCTCCCAAAGTGCTGGGATTACAGGCTTGAGCCACCGCGCCCGGCCGGCTCTCACTTATAAGTGAGAACATACAATGTTTTGTTTTCCATTCCTGAGACTCAGCTATTATGAATTCGGTTCTTTCAGTTATTTTATTGATGTAGTATTCAATCTACCTCTGGGTTCCATTAATTATAATTTTAATGTGTTTTTCACTTCTAATAACTCTTCTCAGATTGCTCATTTTTCTTTTTTCTTTCTTTCTTTTTTTTTTTGAGACGGAGTCTTGCTCTGTGGCCCAAGCTGGAGTGCAGTGGCCGGATCTCAGCTCACTACAAGCTGCGCCTCCCGGGTTCCCGCCATTCTCCTGCCTCAGCCTCCGAGTAGCTGGGATTACAGGCGCCCACCACCACGCCCGGCTAATTTTTTGTATTTTTAGTAGAGACGGGGTTTCACCGTGTTAGCCAGGATGGTCTCCATCTCCTGACTTCGTGATCCGCCCGCCTCGGCCTCCCAAAGTAGTGGGATTACAGGCGTGAGCTACCGCGCCAGGCCTCTTTCTTTTTTTTTTTTTTTTGACAGAGTTTTTGCTCTCGTTGCCCAGGCTGGAATGCAGTGGCATGATCTTGGCTCACTGTAACCTCTGCCTCCCGGGTTCAAGCGATTCTTCTGCCTCAGCCTCCTGAGTAGCTCGGATTACAGTCAAGCGCCTCCATTTCCGGCTGATTTTGTATTTTTAGTAGAGACCAGGTTTCTCCATGTGGCTCAGGCTGTTCTCAAACTCTCGACCTCAGGTGATCCACCCACCTCAGCCTCTCAAAGTATTAGGATTACAGCTGTGAACCACCGCACCCAGCCCTATTGCTCTTTTTTCTCGGAAGACCCACTTGTTTTACGGATGCAAGTTTTCAACAAATCTCCCTGAAAATGTAAATTAGATAATTGTTGTTTGTTTGTCTTTTTTTGTTGTTGTTATTAGGTTGGTTTGTTTCCACCTATTTCTTTCTTTCTTTTCTTTTCTTTTTTTTTTTGAGATGGAGTTTCACTCTTGTTACCCAGGTTGGAGTGCAGTGGTGATGCTCTGCCATCCAGTGGAGGTGGAGGTGATGTCAGCTCACTGCAACCTCCACCTCCCGGGTTCAAGCAATTCTCCTGCATCAGCCTCCTGACTAGCTGGGACTACAGGCGCCCGCCACCACACCCAGCTAATTTTTTGTATTTTTAGTAGGGATGGGGTTCCATCATGTTTGCCAGGCTGGTTTCGAACTCCTGACCTCAGGTCATCCACCCACCTCAGCCTCCCAGAGTGCAGGAATTACAGGCCTGAGTCACCATGCTCGGCCTTCTACCTGTTTCTTGCATTAACATTTAATGAGGGGTATTTTTCTCTGAATACACAGACTATCTCTCCCACTGTCTTGACATATGAAGGGCATCGTTTTTCTAGTTTGTCAATGATTTGTGTAATTAACGTTTAATTGCTTTGTTTTAGACAAAGAAACAAAAAAGGAGAAAAATGAGAATTAGACTAAAGTTTATGTTATTGAAAAATTTCTTTGACAACTTAGAGAGTTAACTGTTTTCATAGGATTGTGATTAAATAGGGGGAGACAGTTAAAGTCACTACAGGGAAAGACTCCCATTGGAGGCCTGATTTGATAGTAAAGACAGCTTCTTATTACTGACTGCAAGGTACTCCCCTTGTTACTGTTCTCCATTTCTCTATTTCTCTATTTCTATTTAGGAGGCTGACCCTTCTTCCTGGAGACAATTTATTCACTGTTTGAGAAATTCCATGGTATCCCTTTGTAGAGGTGAAAGATTCCTTTTCCTCACTTATTGCTAGGTTCATGGCACCTATAATAAAACATAGATTAACAAGAGAATAGCATCCAAATTTATTTAATAGAAGTTACCTGAACAAACAGACCTTGTTAAATTCTACTCAGCTTATTACCATTAGATTATACTCTTTTGTTCTCCAATCATACTTCTGCATAACTGTCCATAGAAATATTCAGTTTGCCCTGTGTCTTCATTTCAGAAGGCTCTCTTGTCATAAAACATTTATATGCTTTTGTTTTGTTCATCTGTCTTTTGCTGTAGGCGTCTCAGTCATGAACCTTGTGATGGGCAAGGAAAAGATATTACTTTTTCTCCCCTACATTGGACAAGGGGAGTGTGATCTAATGGTAATAAACTGGAGGGAACTTAGCAAGGCTAATTTGTTCAGATTCTTTTTGGCATCTCTGTGTCTTCAAAGATAAGGATGTTTCTTTCCTCTGGGAAAGGATACTTCTAGAATAAGGGTCTTATGATCTGCTTCAGGGCAGAAAGATGCAGAAAGGTGTGAGAGTGAACTTCCTGATCCTGCTGTTTTCTCAAATGCCAAGAATCCACATTTTGGGGCTGCGTGTCCTGAACCTCATACGTTGCCTTCCAACCACTGCATTATAGAACTGAAAGACTGATGAATGTTGAGATTAAGATCCACATTACCACTTTGCAACATGTCTACAAAAACTTAGTAAGACTTTTGTGGCAGCTGAAGTAAGGCGGGAAGCTCATTTATGTACTCTCCGTGAGCTCTCTTCCATTTTGATAGGTGTTAGACCGTGAGAACTGCAGAACCCTCATCGTATAACAGCTCCTCCCAAATCTCTGCACTAGAGACTTGGCAAACTCTAGCATGCCTTCTAGCAGCTTAAGGCGAGGTCCATACGATGACTCAGCTCTACTTAAACTGCCAGCTGAAGAAGCCCAATGCTGCTAGGAGAATTTACTTTTTGTTCCAGTCAAAACTTGGTAACAGATAGGCTCCCGAATTCCTTTTAGAGCAGTTACTTTAGAAATCTTACAGTTAGACCAGGTGCGGTGGCTCACGCCTGTAATCCCAGCACTTTGGAAGGCCAAGGCGGGAGGATCACCTGAGGTCAGGAGTTCAAGAGTAGCCTGACCAACATGGAGAAATACCATCTTTACTAAAAATACAAAATTAGCCAGACGTGGTGGTGCATGCCTGTAATCCCAGCTACTCGGGAGGCTGAGGCAGGAGAATCGCTTGAACCCAGGAGGCGGAGGTTGCGGTGAGCCAAGATCATGCCATTTGCACACCAGTCTGGGCAACAAGAGCAAAACTTCATCTAAAAAAAAAAAAAGAAGAAGAAAAAGAAATCTTACCGTTAAATTCTTTCTCTGCCCTTTGAGAAGCAAATCTACCACACAGAACTGTTTCTTCAAGGACTTGGGAGCTGTTTCTTTGAAATGCAAACATTCAGGGAGATAAATCTTGCTCTTTCTTTCATATGGAGCATAAGGACTAACTTAGCTGGGTGCTTCACTTCAACTATATCACCATGTCCTTCTGTCATATAGAGAGGCGAAATTTCTCTCCCCTCTAGATAAGGGCCAATTAACAAATCCAGAGGGTCTAGTCACATTAACCTTCCTTAACACCACTCAGTATCTTTTCCTTAGCACACTCCACTTTAAAATGTCATCGGCTTTACTTTTGGGGAAGTTGAGTTCAGCTGCACTGTTTCCTGTTGCAATAGTATTACCGAATAAAACCTGTCCTCACCACATTAACTAGTATCCAGATTTGTTGATCTTTGACAACACACAGATGTCTCCTGCACTCTACGGGCTTCAAGGTCTGGTAAATGAGTTGAACACCTCTTCAGTTTCCAGCAATGTTGGGTGTCTTCTATATTTCTTTGATTTGATCATTACTATGGAAACTGGAAGAGAGGGAAAAAAATCAAACATCTGGCATAATATTTCAGTCCCAACACCTTCCATAAGCTGTTCCTTGCAGTGTAAGTGTATGGAATGATGAAAGAGGCAGTGTAGTGTAACAGAAAAGACCATGAGTTTTGCAGCAAGAGTCAATTTTCATTTGATTGCTTGTTCTAAATTTTTAAAATTAGCTTCTTAAACCTGAGAAAGATATTAAATTTTCTGTCTCATTTTTTTCATTTCAAAATAGAAATAATAATGCCTACTATATAGACTTGGAAAAGTGAGATTGAACAAGAAAACATGTGCAACATGTGGTTCCTAGTTCATAGTAATTGTTCAATAAATAATTGTTATTTTGTGTTATTAATATCTGATAATTCTCAAAGAGATTTGTTTTCTCTGTCTCTCTGTCTGTTGTTACAACAATGCACCTCCTCATGCCATCCCTCATTTACCTATCTATATATTTCCTCTATTAGGCGATGTGTTTCTTCTTAGGCATCATTTTTCCTTGTATTCTAAGCTCCCGCCAATTGAAAAGGTGGACATTCAGTACCTGTTTATGTAATTTAAAATTTACATGAATACAAACATGAACAAAGTTACAACAAAGTTATGGTAAACTTAGAGCACCCAAACTGTAATAGTTTGCATAGGTTAAATTAATTAATGTCAGCTTTCGTTGTGAGAGTAATGAAGGCAGCATAAGATATTAATTTATGCATTTTTTCTTATATTTGGTCTGAAACAAAGACTTATCTGCTATGCTACCTTTTAGTTTTCCTGAGTCAGCAGTCTCAGAAACAGGATCTAAAGGTACAAATGGAAAATTACCACAGCATAGTTTCATTTCCCGCTCTTGAATATCTGGCTGAACTACTTCAGCTTAATTTGTTAAACCCCAGTAAGTACCTATCCCACATGATTTGACTCAGAGATTCTCTTTCATCCACAGGCAGTCATCTGAGGAGCAGAAAGAAGAGAGCTCCCAAATGCTATGTCTATTCAGGGCCTCTCAAGAACAATGGAATATCATCCTGATTTAGAAAATTTGGATGAAGATGGATATACTCAATTACACTTCGACTCTCGAAGCAATACCAGGATAGCTGTTGTTTCAGAGAAAGGTATATATATATATTTTTTCTAATGTATGCCTTTAGCTCTCCCATTTGAAAAGATCCAAGGGGAGGCCGGGCACAGTGGCTCACACCTATAATCCCACCACTTTGGGAGGCCGAGGCGGGTGGATTGACTGAGGTCAGGAGTTTGAGGCCAGCTTGGCTAATGTGGTGAAACCCCGTCTCTACTGAAAACACAAAAATTACCCAGGCATGGTGGCACACACCTGCAGTCCCAGCTACTTGGGAGGTTGAGACGGGAGAATCATTTGGACTCGGGAAGTGGAGGTTGCAGTGAGCCGAGGTCACGCCACTGCACTCCAGCCTGGGTGACAGAGCAAGACTCCATCTCTGAAAAAAATAAATAAATAAAAACAAACAAACAACAAAACAAAACAAAAAGATATAAGGAGAGAAAATTTGAGAGGCTTGTGATGTGTACATTTTTATGGATATACTTTTAAAGGACTTCAGATGTCACTGAAGATAATTTGAATGCACCCTAAACTTATTTTCATGAAAATTATTCAGTGACCAATTATTAGTATTTAAATTAATTATGTTTGATGGTAGAAAATACAATGTCTATTTTATATAGATATAGACATTTCATCAGTGAGGAATCGGTAATAAGTGGGATAATACACAAAGATAAAGGATTTCCGTATAAGTGACTTGTTGCTTCTTTGATAGAAAGGCTAGATTATTGAATGGAGGCCAGGAAACTTAAAGAAGTATATATATGAACAACATGTTTTTTTGTGGTAAGAGATTAAATTGTTTTTAAACAAAAAACAATTATTGGTATACCAGTGAAGGAAAATATATTAATATATGGTGGATAAAAACATCCCATTGGCAGGACATGAGTCTTAAACAAAAAGTAAACGAAATGAAATAGAAAGAAGGGCTTTGGAGGATCTCTGTATTCACAGAGTGGGTGATTTCGCCTACTCTATGTGACACTTCTATGAAATGTCCTGACAGCTTAGTCTCAGTGGAAAGCAGAAATACATTCTGGTTATGGCAATGTTAATACAAAATTAGTTCCCTATTTTCTTTGAGAGAGAGATAGATCATTTGTTGGTTTTGACACCAGAGTTTGCTTTCTTCTGCTTTCTGATTCTTCACATTGCACAAATATTTTCCTCTCAGTACTGATGTAATTCTTTTCTTGGGCAACCTATTAAGGAAGGGTGGAAAAAGTGGGTGAGGCAAGAGGTAGGGAGACATGTGCATGTTTATGCATATGTATAGGCAAACGGTATCCTGTAACAACACACCTATAATGTGCTAGCAGTGGCTAAACGAGGTGCTTTTATACGTGTTAGCTCATTTAATTCCCACAATAATCCTTTGAGATATTATTACCCCAGTTTCATAAAGAGGAATAAAAAACAACAAAGGGAGTAATTTGCCCTGGGTCATGCAACAAACATATGAAAAGGGAAAATTACCCTTAGTAATCATTGCTCTCTTCCCAACATTAAGCTATTTCCTCTAAGAATCAGTGGGATTTCAGGGATCCTACTAATGTCATGACCTGTAGATATCAATGTGGAGCTGAAATTAGGAGCATACAGATATCAAGGCAATGTGCTGAAATTATAATTGAAGAAGAGGTATTCTTACTAGTGGAGAAAAACACAGCGAATCCTTGATGACTAGGTAACCTAGGCAGTGATTAATAATTCACTTTAAAATTTGCCAGTATTTTTTGTTATTGTTGTTTTGTGCTTTGTTTTGTTTTTTTTTTTTAACAGGGTATCGCTCTGTTGTCCATGCTGCTCTGGAATTCCTGGGCTCAAGCGATCCTCCTGCCACAGCCTCCAGAGTAGTTGGGACTACAGGAGCTCACCACCATGCCCAGCTAGTTAAATTTTTTCTTTCTTTCTTTCTTTTTTTTTTTTGGTAGGGACAGGGTCTCCCTGTGTTGCCCAGGCTGGTTTTGAGCTTCTGGCCTCAAGCAATCCTCCTACCTCTGTCTCCCTTCTGGGATTACAGGTGTGAGCCACTGTGCAAAGCCAGATTTTTGATGAACTGTAGAATTGAAGTGCCCCACCATCTGTCATTCTCTTCCTTTATTCCATTTCTGCCCCCTCTGGCTCCTCAGGATCTTGTGTTGCATCTCCTCCTTGGCGCCTCATTGCTGTGATTTTGGGAATCCTATGCTTGGTGATACTGGTGATAGCTGTGGTCCTGGGTACCATGGGTGAGTATTTGGTGGAGAAGATCAACAACAACAATAACAACAACAGACAATTTAGTAAGCAATTATTATGTGCCAGGCACTCTTTTAAGGGCTTGACATGCATAATCTACTTTAATTTGTATGTAATCTGGTTTTGTCTGTATTGGGTTGGAGCTGTTAATGCCCATTTCACTTATAAAGGGTGTGAGAGACTGAGAGGTTATTTTCCCCTTCCAGGGTTATAAACTAGTTAGTGGTGGGACCATGATTAGAAATTTAGGCGATCTGTCTAAAAAACTCATACTCTTAACTGCATTGCTCTCCTACCTCCCTTGCATGGCTGGTTTCAAAGCTGTAGAATTCCAAGGATAATAAATTAATGGAAGGGAACACATGGAGCTGAAGAAGAAAGTACAATATGGTGCTGTCTTCCTAATGAAATAAATTCACTAAATGTACATTAAGCTGTTTTTATGAGTCACATTATTTAGGGAACTTATTTCTGATCTTTAATATAAACACCTTTGAATAGACCAGAAATTTCCTGAGGCACTTGGTCTTAAGTCGGTATTTTGTAATGGATGAATTTTTTTTTAGATTTTATATCACATGCAATCTGTTGTTAAGCACCTTCAGAGAGTCTTCATGACATTCCTTAATTAGTCAGATGCACTTAGTCAAGTGCATTCTATGTTATAGGTACTGGGCAGTTTCTCAAGGATCTCTCATTTTTAAGTAATAGAAGAAAGGTGAAAGATGTTGCTATTTCAAATCTGCCATGGGTCCAGTTGACTCTATGACATTTGCCTCTTGCTGCCTCCCTCGTTCTATTTCTTCTTCTCTACATTCTTTTTTCTTTTTTTTTTTT
>NW_012102576.1:1539054-1539889 GCF_000951045.1 Mandrillus leucophaeus | reverse complement strand
CTTCACTAAAAAATGAGCCAGGTGTGGTGGCATTTGCCAGAAATCCCAGCTACTCGGGAGGCCGAGGCAGGAGAAATGCTTTGACCCGGGAGATGTTCCAGGTAATGACAATTTTTCCTAAAATGAAGTCTTTTTTTTTTTTTGAGGCAGAGTCTCACTCTGTTGCCCAAGCTGGAGTACCAGGAAGCCTCGACATCCCAGGCTCAAGGGATCCTCCCACCTTAGCCTCCTGAGTAGTTAGGACTAGAGGGGACACCACCATGCTCATCTAATTTTTTTTTTGTATTTTTCGTAGAGATGGAGTTTCTCCATATTGTCTAGGCTTGTGTCAAACTCCTGGGCACAAGCGGTCTGCCCATCTTGATCTCCCAAAGTGTTGGGATTACAGGTGGAGGCCACCACACTCGGCCAAAAGTCATTTTTAATATCTCTATAATTATAATCATAGCATGCCTTAAGCACATAAAGTGCATAGTATATACTTTTATTTTTATTTTAACTAATTTTATTTATTTATTTTTAACTAATTAAAAAAAAAATTGTGTTTCACCTTAAAACAAATCCTTTCAAACACACTCCATGTATGCATGACTGCAATAATCAGGCCATTACCCATTTTTGTGCATTTGTATTTCAATTGTTAAATTTGGTGAAGTAGAAAATTCTCCTCCTTGTCATCATAATTATCAAGAAAATGGCAACAATGATAATATATGTTTAGAAATTATTTACTCTTTGCAAGATACTGGGAAAGGCAAAGAGGGTTAAAAAATAACCCTGCTGGCCGGGCGCGGTGGCTCACGCCTGTAATCCCAGCACTTTGGGAGGCTGAGGC
>NW_012102576.1:1523549-1539004 GCF_000951045.1 Mandrillus leucophaeus | reverse complement strand
TTTTTTTTTTTTAACTATACCTCCGTTATGAAAGTTATTTATTTCTTTTCATCTATTCTATCAATCATCTTTACTTCTCCACAGCAATATATCATCTATTTATCATTAATCAATAATGTATTCTTTTATTCCAATAACATATGGGTTTCGGGATTTTCATTTTCAAACATAGAAGAATGACTTTTTTTCTGTCGCTATTATTGTTGTTGGTATATGAAGCTATTTGGAGACCCAATTCAGGAAGCAACTCATTGGAGAATGGCTACTTTCCATCAAGAAATAAAGAGAACCACAGTCAACCCACACAATCACCTTTAGAAGAGAGTGTGACTCCTACCAAAGCTGTCAAAACCACAGGCAAGGGCATAGTTAAAGGATGGAATCTTGATTCAAGAGGGTTAATTGTTGGTGCTGAGGCCTGGGGCAGGGGTGTAAGGAAAATATGCTTAGATTCAATGATTGTACATTTAAGGCAAGCACACATATTAGTATTAACTTAGTGTAATATATCCCTGTCATATATACAATAAGGTGAAATTATAAGTACTCTATGCACATGGCTGAACAGTTCTAAATTGGACTTTATTAATTTTTAAAATCAGTAACCGATTTATCACTGGCTATGTGCTTAGATCTACAGGAGATCATATAATTTGATACAAATAAAAGAAAAGTGTTCTCTCCCCTTACAGAATTGATATTTTTAATGCGATACAGTTAGAATAGGAAATATGACATTAGAAAGGAAGAATGACAGGGAGAAAGGAAAGAAGGGAAAATGTTGCCAAGAATAAAGAAGCTATATTAAAAATATACAAAAGAGGTAGACCTAATACACATGTTCCCAAAAACTCATCAAATTTGTTTAATCATATAATTTCATTTACTTAATTACAATTCTATATATACTTGACCTTTACTTCTAATTGCATCATAATTGACTATGACTTAATGTTTTCACTTCAGTTTTTCATCTCTGGACCCATACCTCCTCAGTATTTTTATTAAGTAGCTAATAACATATAAGAGAGATAGTGTGTAATATGAATAGCTGACCTATACTTTTTTCATTTGGAAAGTCACATTCTAAAGTAGATCTTACATCATAAAATAAGTTAAGTAGCAATATGAAATTGCTGTGTACCTCAATGATTGATTGTGAGTAGAATTATTTTAAGGAGTTATTAAGGAGAAAGGTAGTTTTGAGCTAAATTAGAAGGAATAGAAGACAAATCAAGAAAAAAAGGATAGCTGGCTGTCTAAAATATTATTTATAGCTAATTCATTTTTAAATTCTAAATGAATAGGAAGATTTGAATGTATTCTCATCTGTAAAATCATATCACTGTAGTTTGAATTGAAAATGAAATATAATAATGGCAACTCATTGGTTTTTTCATAAGTGTCCTTAAGATGAATGGTGTTCATACTAAAAGAGTGAATTGGTGTGCTATGAACCTCATGGTACTAATCTTTTATTTCCAGGGGTTCTTTCCAGCCCTTGTCCTCCTAATTGGATTATATATGAGAAGAGCTGTTACCTATTCAGCCCATCACTAAATTCCTGGGATGGAAGTAAAAGACAATGCTCGCAACTGGGCTCTAATCTCATAAAGATAGACAGCTCAAAGGAATTGGTAAGTGTAAACTTCTGTTGTAATTATCTGTGGTCTGTATCCAGAAGGAAAATAGAGGGAGATTCCAGGTAATGACAATTTTTCCTAAAATGAAGTCTTTTTTTTTTTTTGAGGCAGAGTCTCACTCTGTTGCCCAAGCTGGAGTACCAGGAAGCCTCGACATCCCAGGCTCAAGGGATCCTCCCACCTTAGCCTCCTGAGTAGTTAGGACTAGAGGGGACACCACCATGCTCATCTAATTTTTTTTTTGTATTTTTCGTAGAGATGGAGTTTCTCCATATTGTCTAGGCTTGTGTCAAACTCCTGGGCACAAGCGGTCTGCCCATCTTGATCTCCCAAAGTGTTGGGATTACAGGTGGAGGCCACCACACTCGGCCAAAAGTCATTTTTAATATCTCTATAATTATAATCATAGCATGCCTTAAGCACATAAAGTGCATAGTATATACTTTTATTTTTATTTTAACTAATTTTATTTATTTATTTTTAACTAATTAAAAAAAAAATTGTGTTTCACCTTAAAACAAATCCTTTCAAACACACTCCATGTATGCATGACTGCAATAATCAGGCCATTACCCATTTTTGTGCATTTGTATTTCAATTGTTAAATTTGGTGAAGTAGAAAATTCTCCTCCTTGTCATCATAATTATCAAGAAAATGGCAACAATGATAATATATGTTTAGAAATTATTTACTCTTTGCAAGATACTGGGAAAGGCAAAGAGGGTTAAAAAATAACCCTGCTGGCCGGGCGCGGTGGCTCACGCCTGTAATCCCAGCACTTTGGGAGGCTGAGGCGGGCGGATCACAAGGTCAGGAGTTCAAGACCAGCCTGGCCAATATGGTGAAACCCCATCTCTACTAAAAATACAAAAATTAGCCAGGGGTGGTGGTGGATGCCTGTAGTCCCAGCTACTCAGGAGGCTGAGGCAGGAGAATCGCTTGAACCCAGGAGGCAGAGGCTGTAGTGAGCCGAGATCGGGCCACTGCACTCCAGCCTGGGAGACAGAGTGAGACTCCGTCTCAAAAAAAAAAAAAAAAATAACCCTGCTATCACAGGACACATGCAATCTTTTAAGTAAAAAAAAAGCAACTCAGAAGCTATTAAAAGTTAAATATCTGGCATTGGCAATAAATGCTATAGGAGTTTAAAGAGATCCCCGTGTTCCTAAGAAGTTTTCAGAAAAAGTGGCACTTGAATGAAGGGTAGAGCTTAGATGAGGTACGAGAAGGTGTTTACAGGAAACATTCTACATTATAAATCTAAACCAGTCTATAACTTCTACATCTACTCTCACTATTCTCATTTTGTTTTTGTTTCTGTAATGCCTTACTCAGTAGTAATAATTTATATTAAAGTTAATGGAACTACATGTATGGCAAAGAAAGAGTATTGGGTTACAAGTCTATCTGACTTTTAGGCCAGCCTATAATTGAAAATAAATTGTTAGAGATTTGTAAACAATTCAGATATCTTCGCTGAATCTCAGATTACTTATTCATAAAATATGCCGTTGGACTAAATCATTTTTAAGTTTTTATCTAACTCTGAGAAATATTTCTTAACAAAAGTAGCATCAATTTATTTCTTCAATTGGAGAAGACAATGGCTAATCATCCATGAAAACTGCCTAGGGGGCCTGTCATCTGGGATTTTGTCAGATAGGTTGAATGGAGGCAGTACAATCTTCACATTATAAATCTATTCTTTTGGAAAATTAAATGATAATTACTTTAAATAAATAAGATAGGCCTTTTGAAACATTCAATGACAGGTTGATGTCAGGTTAGGCATGCATTCTTTACCAAAGTGATTCGATCAGCTGTCTTTTTCTCAGTGTCCATGATAATGGTCTCTCTCTCTCTCTCTCTCTGTTATATATTTGTATATGTTTTGTTTCAGGGATTTATAGTAAAACAAGTGTCTTCCCAACCTGATAATTCATTTTGGATAGGCCTTTCTCGGCCCCAGACTGAGGTACCATGGCTCTGGGAGGATGGATCAACATTCTCTTCTAACCTGTAAGTGTTTGGAGAGACAATGCTTCATCCTCTTTCTCAGAGAGGTTTCCACCTCATCTATGAAAACCTCTGTCAAGCAGTTAAGAACCTGATTTGCTGACTATATATGAGAAAGAGAGAGAGAAAGATATAGAAGAAGAGAAATAGTGAGCTACGACACAAGGAGAAAGATGAGGAGAACCTTAGAGTGAAAAGGAGTGAGGCCATCTAGCAGCATCAACACAGCTGTTTTTCTAGTTTTCTTACCAGGGAGGCATCCAACATGTTTGAAGTTGTCCAGGCAAGGTGCAGTCACTGTCAGTCAGTGTAACCCCCTGGTTAAGAACATGGGCTTTGAAGCCAGACCTCAGTTTGGGTTAATGATTACCCCACTCACTGATCATGTGACATTGGGGATAAGTCACTTTTCCTCTATGAGTTTCATTTTCCATAAACAAGAATAGAAAGTTACTCTTGGCTGGGTGCCGTGGCTCACACCTGTAATCCCAGCACTTTGGGAGGCCCAGGTGGGTGGATCACTTGAGGTCAGGAGTTTGAGACCAGCCTGACCAACATGGTGAAACCCCATCTTCACTAAAAAATGAGCCAGGTGTGGTGGCATTTGCCAGAAATCCCAGCTACTCGGGAGGCCGAGGCAGGAGAAATGCTTTGACCCGGGAGATGGAGGTTGCAGTGAGCTGAGATTGCACCATTGCACTCCAGTCTGGATGACAGAGTGAGACTCCAGTGAGACTCCAACTCAAAAAAAAAAAAAAGAAAGAAAGAAAGAAAGAGTACTTTCCTCTTAGAATTGTGAGATGGGTATAAAAGTAAAATAATTTAGCACAGTGTCTTGTACGTAGTTAATGAGCGATATTATTAAGTTAAAAAGCAACCACATTTTCACATTTTGCATTTTAAAAAGATATTTTAAACGTATTTCACATTCGCACGATTATACATTATTCCTTATTATGTGTTGGTCTTTGTCACTGCAGTTGTCATTCATTTGCTTTTTAATATCTGCAGAATATGAAATATGTCCCTTTTAAGTTCTTATTATTAGTGTGTGTGTGTGCACACCTGTGTGTGTTTTTTCATCTCAGTAGGAGTATGGTTTGATTTAGTTTTTCAAAGAAAATAACTTTTGACTTTGTTGACTCTGCCTCTTTTTATTATTTCTTTCATTAACTTTGATTCTAGTCTGTATTACTTCCTTCCATCTAATTTATTTTTATTTTATTTTTTTTTTTGAGACAGAGTCTTGCTCTATTGCCCAGGCTGGAGTGCAGTGGCGATCTCAGCTAACTGCCAGCTCTGCCTCCTGGATTCATGCCATTCTCCTGCCTCAGCCTCCCAAGTAGCTGGGACTACAGGCTCCCACCACCACGCCTGGCTAATTTTTTGTATTTTTAGTAGAGACGGGGTTTCACCGTGTTAGCCAGGATGGTGTCAATCTCCTGACCTAATTTATTTGTTTTAAATTTGCTATTCCATCTCAAACTTCTTGTATTGGGTGCTTGACTCATGAATTTAAGCCTTCCTTTATCTCAAGTATGTAGATTTAAAGGCTATAATTTTAATGTATTTTCATTGTCATTCAGTTCAAAATACTTTCTGATTTCCACTGTGAGTTGCTCTTTGACTCCGGAGTTATTTAGAAATGTATTTCTTAATTTACAAACATACGTGTTTCCAGTTATCTCTTTGTTTTAGGTTTCAGGCTTAGTTCCACTGTGAGCAGAGAACATGCTCCACGTGCTTGTAGCTCTCTGATTTTTACGTGCTTCTTCCTCTTTCCATATGAAAAGAATTGTGTTGAAATCTTCTGCTGCGATTCTACTTATAGTTCTGTAAACATTTGATTCGATGTGTTGAAGCCGTGTTATCAGGCACATAAAGTTGTAGAATTGTTACTTTTTTTCCCTTTCTTTCCTCCTTTTTGGACTGATTTAACACTTTTTCTTATTTTTTTTTTCTTTTCATTTGTAATGTGCTCTTTCGTGTCTTTTACATCTCTTTTACTAATCTTTTAGTACTTTTCCTAGGAATTACACATGTATACTTCACTCATCAAAGACTAATATTAACTGACATTTTTATGTACTTCCTGACCAATATAAAAATCATAGAGCATTCCTTTACTCTGTTGACTCCCTCCTCCATTTATATGCTATTATATTAATGTATTTATTTTTATTTATTTATTTTTATTTTATCTCCCAGGCTGGAGTGCAGTGGTGCAATCTTGGCTCTCCGCAACCTCTGCCTCCTGGGTTCAAGTGATTCTCCCACCTCAGCCTCCAGAGTAGCTGGGACTACAGCTACGCCTCCAGCTAGGTGTGGTGGCCTGCGCGTGTAATCCCAGCTACTCAGAGGTTGAGGCACCAGAATTGCTTCAACCCGGGAGGTTGCAGTGAACTGAGATCGCGCCACTGCACTCCAGCCTGGGTGACTGAGCCAGACTCAGTCTAAAACAAACAAACAAAAATAGCCCTTGGGCCGGGCACAGTGATTCACGCCTATAATCCCAGCACTCTGGGAGGCCGAGGTGGGCGGATCACTTGAGGTCAGGAGTTCGATACCAGCTTGACCAAAATGGTGAAACCGCATCTCTACAAAAAAAAAACAAAAAACAAAACAAAAAAAAACACACACACAAAAATTAGAAATGGTGGTGCACAGCAGATTTATGCACTAGTATTCATTTCAATTTGCCCACATATTTATGATTTTATTTATTTCTTTCTTCCTTTCCAACTGCACATTTCAGGTATTTTTTCTTAAGGCTGATATTTCCAATAAGTATAAGATTAGAGGTTGGTTGTTTCTTCTCTCAGCCACTCAAATATATTATTCCACTATTTTCTATTTTTTATTGTTGTTTTTGAGAGGTCATCTGTTTGAAGGTAATACATGTTACTGAAAAATTCTCAACCATACTTGCTTCATATTTTGCTTTGACCCATCTTTTTTCCCTTCTCCTGGAATCTCAGTTACATTCATTACAGACCCGTTGACACCATCCTATATGTTTCTTTTGCTTTTTCCTGTGTTTTCATTCTGTTTTAGCTTTTTGCTCCAATCTATGTAATTACCTTTCACATATCTTCCAGTTCATCTATTTTTTCTCATCTGTGACTAATCTACTGTTAAATGCCTCTATTAAGTTTTTTATTTTGTTTGGTGACATTTTCAGTTTTATAATTTTAGTTCGGTTCTTTCTCAAATCTATTATTTCAACACTTATACTTCTATTTTTTCTTCCAACATTCTTAGTATTATCTTTTAACTTTCAGAATACACTAACCATAGTTGTTTTAGCTTGTGTCTAATAATTCCAATTTCCTATATGTATCTGTTTCTGTTTTTTTTTCCTATTTTTGTTTTGTGTTGATTAGTTTTCTTTTATGTCAGATTGCTTTTTATAGAGTTGTTAACATTGTATCTTAAAATCTTTGCAGAATTAATTTGAAGTGTTTTTTCATTTGCCTCTGTTCTCACCACCAGGTCTGTTCACCCAATAGTGTGAACAGTACAAACAGCCGAGTATAATCACTTAACTGTTTTACTTCTACTAGGCTATGTACAGTGAATTTATTAACAATCAGCCAAATGTATTTTCTACTTTTTTATAGCACTTGTTTGTCTTGAATTTTCTTTTGCTATTTTAAATGTATGGCTAGAGGACTCTTTCTGTAATCACAAGCAGGCCCAAGTTAACATTTTGATATGTTTATGTTACTAGTCTTTGATTTTCTGGGTGGCATTTATTTAATCTAGCTGTGTCTATGCCCCCAAAACACTTAGAGATCAAGGGAAATTTTGAAGGAATAATGCTGGTCAGAGTTCTCCCTGAGGTCTGAATCTAAGTAGTTAATCTTAGCCTTAGTCATCTCTAAAGCAAAGTTTTCTCAGTCTTCCAACCTCAGGGTCAAGAAGGAGAGATAGATACCCAGGACAAAGAGTGCCAAGTCATAGCTTTTGCACTGAGGCTCAGTGATGCCCTTTGAGCTTGACTAATTAACACTGCTGCTTCAGGAGACTGAAGACTGAATTGAACAGGACCATACTTCTATTTACCAGTGCTGATTTCCATAACTATCAAGCATTGTATTGTAATGTAATTCTCCTTCCAGGATACATTAAAATATGCAGAGTTGTTTGCGCTGCCTTTAAATGGCCTGGGCATCTCTGATTCTTTTTCAGTTCTAGATCCCTTTCAGCATTAATACTTCTGCTTGGTCTATTCATTAAGTATATCCAGTAATAATTTCATTAAACTGTTGTTTGATAAAGAAACATTTAAGTAATAGGCTGAAAGATATATAAAGAACTTTTTATAGAATATTAAATAATTTTCCTTCTTTGTCAGGAACTTTTTTTAAGTTTATGCAGCTAGTAGTATTTCTTGAAAAAATTAAGTTATTTTTCTGCCTTAATAATGGAGACTATTCATTTAACCACTTGAGATTCACAACAATTTAGATTTAAGCTTCCTTTTCCAATAATAGAAACACTTCAAAAATCTTTTCACCGATATCCTTACTAATTTATTTGAGCGTCCTGTAGACGGTATTCTTTAACATTTGTTCTAATTACCTCACTGTATTCTATTTTAACAGATTTCAGATCAGAACCACAGCTACCCAAGAAAACCCATCTCCAAATTGTGTATGGATTCATGTATCAGTCATTTATGACCAACTGTGTAGTGTGCCTTCATATAGTATTTGTGAGAAGAAGTTTTCAATGTAAGGGGAAGAGTGGAGGAGGAAAGAGAAATATGTGAGCTAGTAAGGTGGACAGAAAAAGGAACAGAGAAGAGTAACAGCTGAGGTCAAAATAAATGCAGAAAATGTTTAGTGAGCTTGGCAAACTGTAATCTTAACCAAGAAATTGAAGGGAGAGGCTGTGATTTCTGTATTTGTCGACCTACAGGTAGGCCAGTGTTATTGTTCTACGTGCTAAATCCCTAGACATGGAATCAGGGCAGCTAAGCTTGAATTTTTTTTTTTTTTTTTTTTTTTTTTTGAGATAGGGTCTCACTTTGTCATCCAGGCTGGAGTGCGGTGGCACAATCTCGGCTCACTGCAGCCATCTCTTGCCTCAGCCCCCCCAAGTAGCTGGGACTACAGGTGCATGTCACCATACCAGGCTAATTTTTGGTGTGTTTTTGTAGAGACTGGATTTTGCCATGTTGACCAAGCTGGTCTTGAACTCCTGGGCTCAAGTGATCTGCCCATCTTGGCCTTCCAAAGTGCTGGGATTACAGACGTGAGCCACCACACCTGGCACCAAGCTTGAATTTTCATTCTGCCATTGATTTGGCATTTACCTGGGGTAAACCATAAGCAAGTCTTAATTTCTGGCTCCATCAGAGTTGCTTTTGTGCTCAACAATGCCATTGATGCGCATGGTATGTTGCCATGATTTGACCCTCAACTTCTAGCAGTATATCAGATATGAACTGAGGGTGAAATATATTTCTGAATAGCTAAATGAAGAAATGGGAAAAAATCTTCACCACAATCAGAGCAATTTTATTATTTTCATTGATCTGATCATAATTATGATTATCATCTTTAAAAAGCAGGAACTCCTACTTTTTCTTTATCAGTTAAATAACCCAGAGAGTACGTCTGCCGTATCTCTAATAGAATCTTGTATAATATGTAATTGTAGGGAAACTGCTCTCATAGGAAAGTTTTCTGCTTTTTAAATACAAAAATACATAGAAATACATAAAATCTGATGATGAATATAAAAAAGTAACCAGTCTCATTGGAACAAGTGTTAACATTTTGGAATATGAAACATGTTTTATTAGTTTTGTGATGTACTGTTTTATAATTTTGACTTTTTTCATTAATTACTGTAAAATGGTATTATTGGAATGAAACTGTATTTCCTGATGTGCTGATTTGTCTTATTTTTTTTCATACTTTCCCACTGGTGCTATTTTTATTTCCAATGGATATTTCTATATTACTGGTGAGGCATTTATAGTCCTCTAATGTTGATTAATATGTGAAAAGAAATTGTACCAATGTCACTAAATTATTCACTTTAAAATGGCTGTTTTTATGTTATGTGCATTTCATTTCAATAAAAAAACCTCTTATTAAAAAACCCCTGGCCCCTAAATTATGTGCCTGTGTGTCACAATCCCTATCACAATTTGCCCTCTCCCCAAAAATGATGATGAATTTGGTATGGGTGGAGTGGATATTTACAGTAGATATTTTGATATTAAAGCATTAATTTGAGATCTAAAAAATTTAAAACACCTAAGAGAAGGTAAAGATTTTTGTGAGGTTTACTATTGTTGTTTAATATGCAAATTTGTGTTTTCATTATTTAAAAAAATGTAGAAAGGGAAGAGATAGACAGATGCAGCAAACCACCATGGCACATGTATACCTATGTAACAAACCTGCACATTCTGCACATGTATCCCAGAACTTAAAGTATAATTAAAAATAAATACATAAATAAATAAATGATGTAATGTATAATAAACATAAAAGAAAAGGAAGAGATAGATCAGGCTGAGAACATAAGTATGGTTAACTGTTTTAAGTAGTTAAGGCTTAGGATGGAGTTTGGAAGAGATACCTAGTATTTTAATTTTGGTTTTGCTTTGATTCATTCCTCCCAGGTCCTCAGGATATAGTGAATGAGTCAAGAAATTATGGTAATCAAGGTAAATAACTGGATGCTGAAGATCCAGCTGTACTAATCTAGGACAGGCCAGGCAACCTAACCCATGACGTGAGTTATCATGAAAGTGAGGGTGTAAAGTAAGATTGCTCTAGGTTGTGCAAGACAAAGAGTACCTGACGTGTTGAGATACGTTTATATCACAGCTTATATGGAAATATATGTGAATAAACAGAAAACATACACACTTTTCCAAGAGACAGAAAAAGTGAAATAGCTGCTAGCTGAACCTCAGTTGAAAAGTTAATTTCGAGATGAGTAATGATCACACCAGGAGACATGCTGAGGGGCCACCATGTTCACATGTCTGGATTACAGCAATAATTTTTGAAGTAGTGTCTGAGCCTTCACCCTTGTCCTCTACAGTCTATTTTCAAACAAATCAGAGTGAGGCCATTACATTTAAATAAAATCATGTCGGTTCTCTACTGAAAATTCTCATCAACTTCTCATGTATCTCAGAGTAAAAACAAAACCACTCCAAAATGAAATACCTTTGTAATTACCTATAAGAAGCTACATATTCTGGTCCTCTTTGAGCTAAACTCCTACTTCCTTTATCTTTACTCATTGCACTCAGGACGCTGGCTTCTCTGTTGTTTCTCAACCATGTCAGGCATGCTTCCACCTCAAGGTACTGGTGATTCTTATCTCCTTTACCTGAATGATTCTTACCTGACAAAGCTGCAGGACGTGGTCTCTCATCTACTTCCCATCTCTGCACAAACATGAGCTTCTTAATGATACTTACTCAGATAACTCTAAAGTTACCAACCCTTTCTCCCTACATTCTTCATCTCCCTTACCTCTGTTTATTTACCATAGCATTTATTATAGTCTAATATACTGTACTATTTACTTATTAGGTTGGTGCAAAATTGCGGTTTTTGCCATTGAAAGTAATGGCAAGAACCGCAATTACTTTTACACCAGACTGATACTTATTATCTTTCTTATGTATCATCTGTTTTTCCCCATAGAATATAGTCTCTAAAAGGGCTGACAGCTTTGCCGTACATGGATGTATCCAAGAGTCTGAGAATAGTACTTGCCATACAGTTGATAGTCAAAAATATTCTTATTTTTGAAAAAAAAAAACTTTCAAGGAAAAGTAGTATAAATGTTACTATAGGTTGATTATCAAAAATTATTAGTAATATACTTGAATAACCGAAGCTTGGTAAATAGTTCTAATTGCTATTTTATGAGAATCATAATTACAGGCACCTCCTAAGTGCCTTTCTTTCTGATCCCAGCTGTTGTAATTTTTAACCCTCTATCTCTGTTTTAGTCACATATGGGCTTTACATAACTTCATCTTCGCAATTTTGACTACCTTCTCTTTTATATGGCTCTCTGATATCCAACCCAATGCAAACAAACAATTTTTGATTTCCTACTTCTTACAAGGCACTGTGCAACAGGAAGGTATTTTTATTTTTATTTATGTATTATTTCAATAGCTTTTGGGGTACAAGAGGTTTTTGGTTACATGGATGAATTATATAGTTGTGAATTCTGTTTGTAATGCACCTGTCAGTCACCTGAGTAGTGTACATTGTACCCAATATGTAGTTTTTTTAATCTCTCCCCCTCCCTTTTCACCTCCTGCTTCTGAGTCATTACATCACTCTGTATGGATTTGCCTACTTATAGCTTAGCTTCCACTTGTAAGTCAGAACATACAGTTTTCGGTTTTCCACTCCTGACTTACTTAGAATAATGGCCTCCAGCTCTAACCAAGGTACTGCAAAAGACATTATTTCATTACTTTTTATGGCTGAGTGGTATTCCATGGTGTATATATACCACATTTTCTTTATCCACTCATTGGTTAATGGGCACTTAGGTTGGTCCCATATCTTTGCAATTGTGAATTCTGTTACTATAACCATACATGTGCAAGTGTCTTTTCCATATACAACAACTTATTTTGGGGTAGATACCCAGTAGCAGGATTGCTGGATTGAATGGTGCATCTACTTTTAGTTCTTTAAGGAATCTTCGTACTGTTTTCCATGGAGGTTGTACTAATTTACATTCCCACCAGCAGTGTATACGCATTTGCTTTTCACCATATCCATGCCAACATCTATCGTTTTTTTTGACTTTTTAATAACAGCCATTATTGTAGGAGTAAGATGGTATCTCACTGTAGTTTTAATTTGCACTTCCCTGATAATTAGTAATGTTGAGCATTGTTTCATGTTTGTATATCTTCTTTTGAGAAATATCTACGTATGTCCGTTGCTCACATTTTGATGGGATTTTTTTTTTCTTACTGATTTGAGATCCTAGTAGATTCTGGATATTAGTCCTTTGTTGGATGCATAGTTTGCAAATATTTTGTCTCATTCTGTGGGTTGTCTACTCTGATTATTTATTTTGCTGTGCAGAAGCTTTTTAGTTTCATGAAGTCCCATTTATTTATTTTCATTTCTGTTGCATTTGCTTTTGGAGTATTAGTTATAAACTCTTTGCATAGGCTAATGTCCAGAAGAGTTCTTCTAATGTAACCTTCTGTGATTTTTATGGTTTCAGTTCTTAGATTTAAGTCTTTGACCCATCTAGAGTTGATTTTTGTGTAAGGCGAGAGATTGGGATCCAGTTTCATTCTTCTACATGTGGCTTGCCAGTCTTTTCAGCATCATTTATTAAATAGGTTTATGTTTTTGCATGCTTCAACAAAGATCAGTTGGATGTTAAGTATTTGGCTTTTTTATGGCGGGGGGTTAATGTTTTATTTTAAATGCTTGGATAGCTTCGATACCCAGGTTGTGGCAAAATCAGGACACGTGTAAAATATGTTACATTAGATTCCCCAAAGGTACTAAAAAGTACAGTAAAATTAACCCTTCCATTACTGGCAGTGTATGACATAAATAATATAAAATTAAAAGGTGACACTGGTTTCCTGAGATACAATATACTCTGTACAACCAGGGCCCACAGGTCCAGGCTGCAGCATGCGGCAACAGGAAGCAAAGACTGCCATTTTGTTCTGGAGGACCTGGTACTAAAAATCAGCCAGTAATGCCCCTCCAGCCTCTCAGATGCCACACGCTGCCTAAATAACTAGAGCTCTGGAAATAGTAAACAAGAGAGTGATTTCCGTGTGGAAAATTTTAAATAAGATGCACATGGGACAAGCCTAGAAAGTCTGTCAAGTTAAATTTGGTACATAATTGTGTTCACTCCATATCCAAACACAGCATGTGTGTGATTGGTTGGTCTCTCCTGCTGCTGTCTCAGTATGGCTTGCAGGTATTCTGAGGGCCACCATGTCACTGCCTGTTGCTGTAGTTTGTACTACCCTGACCGCGACCGCCACCTCCACCTCCACCTCCACCTCCACCTCCACCTCCATCTCCACCACCACCTCCGCTGCCTTGTTACCTCAGTTGTGGTTTCCACAGCCCCGAGAACCATACCGCTGCTGCCAGGAAATTTCTTTGGGCTGGG
Organism: Mandrillus leucophaeus; assembly: GCF_000951045.1. Taxonomy (NCBI): domain Eukaryota; kingdom Metazoa; phylum Chordata; class Mammalia; order Primates; family Cercopithecidae; genus Mandrillus; species Mandrillus leucophaeus. The sequence goes on along the minus strand of NW_012102576.1, from coordinate 1,525,177 downwards.
CCACCTTGATCTTACACTTGCTTCCAGTGATAGTATGGAACTTTTTCTCCAGAACCTTCTTCACAGATTTTTTTTTTTAAGGTAATAAACACAAAATCTTGTCTTTTGTTAAACTTTGGATCCAATGAATTTCAATGGCCTCAGTCTCCTCAAACTCGCCGAAGTACTCCCTGATCTTTTCCTCAGTGGCTTCAGGATTCAGACCCTCCATGAAGTCATGTTTCCGGAATTGGTGGGTTCTTGGTCTCACTGACTTTAAGAATGAAGCTGCAGACCCTCGTGGTGAGTGTTACAGTTCTTAAAGATGGTGTGTCTGGAGTTTCTTCCTTCTGGTAGGTCCGTGGTCTTCCTCATTTCAGGAGTGAAGCTGCAGACCTTCCCGGTGAGTGTTACAGCTCTTAAAGGCAGCACGTCTGGAGTTGTTCATGCCTTCCGGAAGGTTCGTGGTCTCGCTGGCCTCAGAAGTGAAACTGCAGACCTTATCCCTGAGCGTTACAGTTCAGAAAGGTGGCGCGTCTGCAGTTGTTCATTCCTTCAGATGTGTCTGGAGTTGTTTGTTCCCGCAGGTGGGTTGGTAGTCTCGCTGGCTTCAGGAGTAAAGCTGTAGACCTTCGCGGTGAGTGTTACAGCTCATAAAGGTGGCGCGTCTGGAGTTGTTCATTCCTCCCCGTGGGATCATGGTCTCGCTGCCCTCAGAAGTGAAGCTGCAGACCTTGGCAGTGAGGACTACAATTCATAAAGGTGGCACGTCCGGAGTTGTTCGTTTCTTTGGATGTTTAAATGTATCTGGGGTTGTTCGTTCCTGCCGGTGGGGCTCGTAGTCTCACCGGCTTCAAGAGTGAAGCTGCAGACCTTTTGCAGTGAGGGTTACAGTTCATAAAGTTGGTGCGTCCGGAACTGTTTGTCCCTCCTGGTGGGTTCCGGGTCTCGCTGGCTTCAGGAGTAAAGCTGCAGACCTTCACAGGGAGTGTTACAGCTCATAAAGGCTGCCGACCCAAAGGGTGAGCAACAGCAAGATTTACTACAAAGAACAAAAAATCAAAGTCCCCATCCCTCGGAAAGGCACTCTACCGGGTTGCAACTGCTGCCACTGGTGCCCTGCTTTTATTCCCTTGTCTGGCCCCACCCACATCCTGCTGATTGGTTCATTTTACAGAGAGCTGATTGGATTGTTTTACACAGAGCTGATTGGTCTGTTTTGACAGGGTGCTGATTGGTGCGTTTACAGTCCTTTAGCTAGACCCAGAAGTTCTCCAAGTCCCCACCAGATTAGCTAGACACAAAGGGCTGATTGGTGTGTTTACAAACCTTTAGCTAGACACAGAGTGCTGATTGGTGTGTTTACAATCCTTTAGCTGGACACAAAAGTTCTCCAAGTCCCCACTTGATTACCTAGACATAGAGCACTGATGGTGCATTTACAAACCTTTCGCTAGACAGAAAAGTTCTCCAAGTCCCCACCCTCCCAGAAGCCCAGCGGGCTTCACCTCTCACTGGCAGTTGCCATGGGACTCTGTGGCACCCTGCCAGGACACCCCCGCAGCCCAGAGGGATCTCGACCCTGATCAAGCCCAGCAGGCGCCTACCTGCCTCGCCGAATGCGGGGGCCGCAGAGCCCACGCCCACCA
>NW_012102576.1:1497862-1522934 GCF_000951045.1 Mandrillus leucophaeus | reverse complement strand
CGCCATTCTCCTGCCTCAGCCTCCCGAGTAGCTGGGACTACAGGCGCGGTCCTCGCGAGTTTTGATTTTGATTCCCGCTCGAGGGCGCTGCGGCGGCACCGACGACTCGCCTTCGGGGAGGCCTCGGTTCTCTGTGGCTCCAGTCGTCTCTGAGGACATGATAGGCCGAGTCGTGGCGGCTACTCGCCCACTTGTCCCCACCCTCCGGGGAAAGCGCCTTGGGCTCTGCTGTGCTCCAGCTCGGACTGCTGAGGTCTGGCCTCGTCAGCTGACTGAGCCGCTTCAACTGCAACCCCTCCTTCCCAGCTGCCTCCACAGAGAACCCACTTACCCACAAACCAGTTCCTGCCGGCGCCTTGCCGCCGCCTCTTTTTTGTTTTCTGTTTTTGTTTTTTGAGATGGGGTCTCGCTGTGTTGCCCAGGCTGGAGTGCAGTGACACGTAATCTCAGCTCACTGCTGCCTCTGCCTCCCAGGTTCAGGTGATTCTTCTGCCTCAGCCTCCGGAGTAGCTAGGATTACCGGTGTTGGCCACCACATGCAGCTAATTTTTGTATTCTTAGTAGAGAAGGCGCTTCACCATCTTGGCTCTGCTGGTCTCGAACTCCTGGCTTCAAGTGGTCCGCCTGCCTGGGCCTCTCAAAGTGTTGGGATTACAAGTGTGAGGCACGTTGCCTGGACATTAGGCTTTACTTCTGAGTTCTCTTTTTTCTATTCCACTGGTTCATGTGTCTACTTTTATAGCAGTACCATGCTGTTTTGGTAACTATAGACTTAGAGTAAAATTTTAAGTCTAATTATGTGATGCCTCGAGATTTGTTCTTCGTACTTAGGATTGTGTTTTCTATCCAAGCTCTTTTTTGGTTCCATATGAATTTTAGGATTGTTTTTTCTAGTTCTGTGAAAAAATGATGATGGTATTTTGATAGAAATTGCATTGAATCTGTGGATCACTTTGGGCAGCATGGTCATTTTCACAATATTGTTTATTCCAATCCACGAGCATTGGATGTGTTTCAATTTGTTTGTGTCATCTATGATTTCTTTCAGCAGTGTTTTGTAGTTCTCCTTGTGGAGCTCTTTCACCTCCTTGGTTAAGTATATTCCTAGGTATTTATTTGTGCAGCGGTTGTAAAAGGGTTGAGTTATTGATTTGACTGTCAGCTTGGTTGTTATTAGTGTATAGCAGTGCTACTGAATTGTGTACATTGATTTTGTAATCTAAGAGTACTGAATTTGTTTATCAAGTCTAGGAGTCTTTCAGAGGGGTCTTCAGAGTTTTCTAGGTGTACAGTCATATTGGTGGCAAACAGTGATAGTTTGACGTCCTCATTATCAATTTGGAGGCCTTTTATTTCTTTCTCTAGCCTGATTGCTCTGGCTAGGACTTCTAGTACCATGTTGAATAGAAATAATGAAAGTGGGTATCCTTGTCTTGTTATAGTTCTCAAGAGGAATGCTTTCAGCTTTTCCCCTTCGGTATGATGTTGGCTGTGGCTTTGTCCTGTGTGGCTTTTATTATTTTGAGGTTAAGCCTTTTCTATGCTTAGTTTGTTAAGGGTTTTTATCATAAAGGAATGCAGGATTTTATTGAATGCTTTTTCTGCATCTTTTGAGATGATCGTACGGTTTTTGTTTTTAATTCTAATTATGTGATGTTTCACATTTATTGGCTTGCTTATGTTAAACCATCCCTGCATCCCCGGGATGAAACACACTTGATCATGATGTATTATCTTTTTATATATTTCTTTTTTTTTTTTTCTTTTTGAGACAGAGTCTCATTCTGTCACCCAGGCTGGAGTGCAGTGACATGATCTCAGCTCACCACAACCTCCACCTCCCGGGTTCAAGCGATTCTCCTGCCTCAGCCTCCGGTGTAGCTGGGATGACAGGCACGTGCCACCACACCTGGCTAATTACTGTATTTTTAGTAGAGATGGGGTTTTGCCATGTAGACTAGGCTGGTCTCCAACTCCTGACCTCAAGTGATCCGCCTGCCTCGGCCTCCCAAAGTGCTGGGATTACAGGCATGAGCCACTGCGCCCAGCATTGTACTATCTTTTTGATTGGCTGTTGGATTCAGTCAACTAGTATTTTGTTAAGGATTTTTATGTCTATATTCATCAGGGATATTGGTCTGTAGTACTGGTCTTTTAAAAATTATATTCTTTCCTGGTTTGGGTATCAGGGTGATATTGGCTTCATAGAATCATTTAGGGAGGATTCCCTGTTTTTCAGTTTTTGAATAGTTTCAGTAGGATTAGCATCAATTCTTTGAATGAGTGGTAGAATTCAGCTGTAAATTCATCTGGTCCTAGGCTTTTTTTGGTTGGCTTTTTTTTTTTTTTATTATTACAGATTCAGTTTTGCTGCTTTTTATTGGTCTGTTTAGGGTTTCTATTTCTTCTTGATTTAATCTAGGAGGGTTGTATTTTCTATGAATTTATCCATTTCCTCTAGGTTTTCTAGTTTGTGTACTTAGAGGTGTTCATAGTAGTCTCAAATGATTTTGTGTATTTCTGTGGTATCTATTGTAATGTTTCCATTCTCATTTCTTTTTTTTCCCCAGAGGATAAACTATTTATATTTTATTTGTTACTATATAACATATTGACTGCTTCAAAAAGCAATCAAACCCAAACTAAACAAAAACCTAGAAATTCAGAATTTGACAGATACAAATGTGTGACGGTTGCCTTATAAACAGCTTGGGAAGCTATATTTCTATATCAACAATGTCAAATTTGCAAAAGACACAAAACTAGAAAAAACAGTTAACATTATTTCCATAGATCATATTATTCTCTCTTTTATTATTATACTTTAAGTTCTAGGGGACATGTGCACAACATGCAGGCTCATTACATAGATATACGTGTGCCATGCTGGCCCACTGTATCCATCAACCCATCATTTACATTAGGTATTTCTCCCAATCCTCCCGCCCCCCACCCCATGACAGGCCCCAGTGTGTGATGTTCCCCACTCTGTGTCCAAGCGTTCTCATTGTTAAATTCCCACCTACGAGTGAGAACATGTGGTGTTTGGTTTTCTGTCCTTATGATAGTTTGCTCAGAATGATAGTTTCCAGCTGAATCCATGTCCCTGCAAAGGACATGAACTCATCCTTTCTTATGGCTGCCTAGTATTCCATGGTGTATATGTGCCACATTTTCTTAATCCAGTTTATCATTGATGGACATTTGGAATGGTTCCAAGTCTTTGCTATTGTGAATAGTGCCGCAATAAACATACGTGTGCATGTATCTCTATAGCAGCATGATTTATCATCCTTTGGGTATATACCTAGTAATGAAATCGCTGGGTCGAATGGTATTTCTAGCTCTAGATCCTTGAGGAATCACCACACTGTCTTGCACAATGGCTGAACTAGTTTACATTCCCACCAACAGTGTAAAAGCGTTCCTATTTCTCCATATTCTCTCCAGCATCTGTTGTTTCCTGACTTTTTAATGATTTCCATTCTAACTGGTGTGAGATGGTATCTCATTGTGGTTTTGATTTGCATTTCTCTGATGACCAGTGATGATGAGCATTTTTTCATGTGTCTGTTGGCTGCATAAATGTCTTCTTTTAAGAAGTGTCTGTTCATATCCTTTGTCCACTATTTGATGGGGTTGTTTGTTTTTTTTTCTTGTAAATTTAAGTTCTTTGTAGATTCTGGATATTAGCCCTTTATGAGATGGGTAGATTGTGAAAATTTTCTCCCATTCTGTAGGTTGACTTCTCACTGTGATGGTAGTTTCTTTTGCTGTGTAAAAGCTCTTTAATTATCCCATTTGTCTATTTTGGCTTTTGTTGCTATTGCTTTTGGTGTTTTAGTCATGAAGTCCTTACCCAGGCCTATGTCCTGAATGGTATTGCCTGGTTTTCTTCTATGGTTTTTATGATTTTAGGGCTAACATTTAAGTCTTTAATCCATCTTGAATTAATTTTTGTATAAGGTGTAAGGAAGGGATCCAGTTTCAGCTTTCTACGTATGACTAGCCAGTTTTCCCAACATCATTTATTAAATATGGAATCCTTTCCCCATTTCTTGTTTTTGTCAGGTTTGTCAAAGATCAAATGGTTGTAGATGTGTGGTATTGTTTCTGAGGCCTCTGTCCTGTTCTGTTGGTTTATATCTCTGTTTTGGTACCAGTACCATGCTATTTTGGTTGCTGTAGCCTTGTAGTATAGTTTGAAGTCAGGTAGCATGATGCCTCCAGCTTTGTTCTTTTTGCTTAGGATTGTCTTGGCAATGCGGGCTCATTTTTGGTTCTGTATGAACTTTAAAGCAGTTTTTTCAATTCTGTGGAGAAAGTCATTGGTAGCTTAATGGGGATGGCATTGAATCTATAAATTGCCTTGGGCAGCATGGCCATTTTCATGATTTTGATTCTTCCTATCCATGGACACGGCATGTTCTTCCGTTTGCTTGTGTCCTCTTTTATATCGTTGAGCAGTGGTTTGTAGTTTTCCTTGAAGAGGTCCTCACATCTCTTGCAAGTTGTATTCCTAGGTATTTTATTCTCTTTGTAGCAATTGTGAATGGGAGTTCACTCATTTTTTGGTTCTCTGTTTGTCTGTTATTGGTGTATGGGAATACTTGTGATTTTTGAACGTTAATTTTGTTTCCTGAGACTTGCTGAAGTTGCTTATCAGCTTAAGGAGATTTGGGGCCGAGACAATGGGGTTTTCTAAATATGCAATCATGTCATCTGCAAAGAGGGACAATTTGACTTCCTCTTTTCCTAATTGAATACCCTTTATTTCTTTCTCTTGCCTGATTGCCTGGCCAAAACTTGCAACACTATGTTGAATAGGAGTGGTGAGAGAAGGCATCCTTGTTATAAATAGCTCATATTATTTTGAGATACATTCCATCAATACCTAGTTTATTGACAGTTTTTAGCATGAAGGGCTGTTGAATTTTGTCAAAGGCCTTTTGTGCATCTATTGAGATCATCATGTGGTTTTGGTCGCTGGTTCTGTTTATGGGATGGATTATGTTTATTGATCTGCATGTTTTGAACCAGCCTTGCATCCCAGGGATGAAGCCCACTTGATCGTGTTGGATAAGTTTTTTGATGTGCTGCTGGATTCAGTTTGACAGTATTTTATTGAGGATTTTCGCATTGATGTTTATCAGGGATATTGTTCTAAAATTCTCTTTTTTTGTTGAGTCTCTGCCAGGCTTTGGTATCGGGATGATGCTGACCTCATAAAATGAGTTAGGGAGGATTCCCACTTTTTCTGTTGATTGGTATAGTTTCAGAAGGAGTGGTACCAGCTTCTCTTTGCACCTCTGGTAGAATTTGGCTGTGAATCTGTCTGGTCCTGGACTTTTTTGGTTGGTGGGCTATTATTGCCTCAATTTCAGAGCCTGTTATTGGTCTATTCAGAGATTCAATTTATTCCTGGTTTAGTCTTTGGAGGGTGTATGTGTCCAGGAATTTATCTGTTTCTTCTAGATTTTCTAGTTTATTTGCGTAGAGGTGTTTATAGTATTCTCTGATAGTAGTTTGTATTTCTGTGGGATTGATGGTGATATCCCCTTTATCATTTTTTTATTGCATCTATTTGATTCTTCTCTCTTTTCTTCTTTATTAGTCTTGCTAGCGGTCTATCAATTTTGTTAATCTTTTCAAAAACCCAGCTCCTGGATTCATTGATTTTTTGAAGGGTTTTTTGTTTTTGTTTTTGTTTTGTCTCTATCTCCTTCAGTTATGCTCTGATCTTAGTTATTTCTTGCCTTCTGCTAGCTTTTGAATTTGTTTGCTCTTGCTTCTGTAGTTCCTTTCATTGTGATCTTAGGGTGTCAATTTTAGATCTTTCCTGCTTTCTTTTGTGGGCATTTAGTGCTATAAATTTCCCTCTACACACTGCTTTAAATGTGTCCCAGACATTCTGGTACATTGTGTCTTTGCTCTCATTGGTTTCAAAGAACATCTTTATTTCTGCCTTCATTTCGTTATGTACCCAGTAGTCATTCAGGCGATGGTTGTTCAGTTTCCATGTAGTTGTGCGGTTTTGAGTGAGTTTCCTGAGTTCTGATTTAATTGCACTGTGGTCTGAGAGACAGTTTATTGTGATGTCTGTTCTTTTACATTTACTGAGGAGTGCTTTACTTCCAACTATGTGGTCAATTTTGGAATTAGTGCGATGTGGTGCTGAGAAGAATGTATATTCTGTTGATTTGGGGTGGAGAGTTCTGTAGATGTCTATTAGGTCCGCTTGGTGCAGAGCTGAGTTCAAGTACTGAACTCAGTAACTTCTTGTTAACCTTCTGTCTCATTGATTGGTCTAATATTGACAGTGGGGTGTTAAAGTCTCCCATTATTATTGTGTGGGAATCTAAGTCTCTTTGTAAGTCTCTAAGGACTTGCTTTATGAATCTGGGTGATCCTGTATGGGGTGCATATATATTTAGGATAGTTGGCTCTTCCTGATGAATTGATCCCTTTACCATTATGTAATGGCCTTCTCTGTCTGTTTTGATCTTTGTTGGTTTAAAGTCTGTTTTATCAGAGACTAGGATTGCAACCCCTGCTTTTTTTTTTTTTTTTTTTGCTTTCCATTTGCTTGGTAGATCTTCCTCCATCCCTTTATTTTGAGGCATCTCTCTGCATGTGAGATGGGTCTCCTGAATACAGCACACTGATGGGTCTCCTGAATACAGCACACTGATGGGTCTTGACTCTATCCAATTTACCAGTCTGTGTGTTTTAACTGGGGCATTTGGTCCATTTACATTGAGGGTTAATATTGTTATGTGTCAATTTGATCCTGTCATTATGATGTTAGCTTGCTCTTTTGCCTGTTAGTTAATGCAGTTTCTTCCTAGCATCGATGGTCTTATAATTTGGCATGTTTTTGCAGTGGCTGGTACTAGTTGTTCCTTTCACTTCTAATGGAACTTTCTTGAATCTTCTTTTTGTCTTGCTTAATCTAGCTAATGGTATATCTATTTTGTTTATCTTTTCAAAGGGCCAGCTTTCTATTTCATTGATGTTTTGGGTTTTTTAAAAAATTTTTTTGGTTTGTTCATCTAAATATCATTTAGATCTGCTCTCATCTTTGTCATTTTCTTTCTGCTAGCTTTGGGTTTAGTTTGTTATTATTTCTGTAGTTCCTTGAGGTGTGACATTAGGTTGTCAAGTTGTGCTGTTTCAGAAGTTTCGAGTAGATATTTAGCACTATAAACTTTTCTCTTAGCACTCCTTTTTTTTTTTTTTGCTATATCTCATAGGTTTTGATAACTAGTGTTACTACTATCATTCATTTCAATTAATTTTTAAATTTTCATCTTGATTTCATTGTCAACCCAAATGAAAATAATGAGCAGATTATTTAATTTCCATGTATTTGTTTAGTTTTGAGGGTTTCTTTTGGTATTGATTTCTAGTTTTTTTCCACTGTGGCCTGAGAAGATGCTTGTTAACTTATTGAGATTTGTTTTGTATCCCATCACATGGTTTATCTTGGAGAAGGTTTCATGTCTGATTAGAAGAATGTATGTGCTTTGGTTCTTGCAAAGAATGTTCTGTAAAGCCCATTTGTTCTAAAATTTAGTTTAAGTCCATTATTGGTTTGTTGACTTTCTGTCTCAATGAACCACTGCTACAGGTGGAATATTGAAGTCCTCCACTGTTAATTGTTTTGCTGTCTATCTCTTTCTTAGCTCTGGTAGTAATTGTTTTATGAACATGGGAGCTCCAGGGTTAGGTAAATATAAATTTATGACTGTAATATCTTCTGTTTGGATTGATCCTTTTATCATTATATAATGACCTTCTTTGACTTCTTTTTTTTTTAACTATTGTTGCTTTAAAGTCTGTTATGTCTGGTATAAGACTAGCTACTCGTGCTCACTTTTCATTTTCATTTGCATGAAATATCATTTTCTACACCTTTACCTTGAATTTATATGAGTCCTTACATGTTGGTTGAATCTCTTGAAGATAGCAGATATTTGGTTTGTAATTTTTAAAATTGATTCTGCCAATCAGTTTCTTTTAAGTGGAGCATTTAGGCCATTTATGTTCAACGTTAATATTGAGATGTGAGATACTGTTCTACTCATCATAGTAATTGTTACCTACATACTTTGTGTTTTTCATTGTGTTGTTGTTTGATAGGCCTTGTGAGTTTTATGCTTTCAAAAGGTTCTATTTTGGTGCATATTGAGCTTCTGTTTCAAGATTTAGAACTCCTTTTCACATTTCTTTTCTTTTCTTATCTTTTTTTTTTTTTTTTTTTTTGAGACATAGTCTCACTTTGTCACTAAGGCTGGAGTGCAGTGGTGTGATCTTGACTCACTGCAACCTCTACCTCCCAGGTTCAAGCGTTCTCCTGTCTCAGCCTCCTGAGTAGCTGGGACTACATGCACCCACCGCCAGGTCTGGCTAATTTTTGTATTTTCTTTCTTCTTTTTTTTTTTGAGATGGAGTTTTCCCTCTTGTTGCCCAGGCTAGAGTGCAATGGCCTGGTCTTTGCTTACCACACCCTCCACCTCCTGGGTTCAAGTGATCCTTCTGACTCAGACTCCCAGCTAGCTGGGATTACAGGCACCCGCCACCACGCCCAGCTAATTTTTGTATTTTTAGTAGAGATGGGGTTTCGCCATGTTGATCAGGCTGGTCTCAAACTCTTGACCTCAGGTGATCCGCCTGCCCCGGCCTCCCAAGTGCTGGGATTACAGGCATGAGGCATCAGGCCTGGCCTAATTTTTGTGTTTTTAGTAGAGATGAGGTTTCACCATATTGGCCAGGCTGGTCTCCTGACCTTGTGATCCTCCTGCCTCGGACTCCAAAAGTGCTGGGATTACAGACATCAGCCAAAACACCCGGCCCTTTTCACATTTCTTGTAGTGCTGGTTTGATAACACTACAAATTCTCTCAGCATTTGTTTGTCTGAAAATGAGTTTATCTTTCTTTCATTTCATTATATCACTCTTTCATTTAGTTTTGCTGGATACAACATTGTTAGCTGACAGTTGTTCTGTTTAAGGCAGCTAAAGACAGGGTCCTAATTCCTTTGGGCTTATAAGGTTTCTGTTGAGAAGTCTGCTGTTAGTCTGATAGGTTTTCCTTTATATGTGACCTGATGCCTTTTGTCTCACTGCTCTTAGATTTCTTTTCTACATGTTGACTTTTATGGCCTAATGACTATGCCTTGGTGGTGATCTTTTTGCAATGAGTTTCTCAGGAGTTCTTTGAGCTTCTTGGATTTGGATATCTAAATCTCCAGCAGGGCCAGGGAAGTTTTCCTCAATTATTCCTTCAAATAAGTTTTCCAAACTTTTTTTTTCTCTTCTTCCCTCAGGAACACCAATTATTCTTAGATTTGGCTGTTTTACATACTACCGTATTTCTTGGAGACTTTGTTCATTTGATTATTTTTTCTTTGTTTTTGTCTGATTGGCTTAATTTGAAAGCCTCGTCTTTGAATTCTGAAATTCTTTCTTCTACTTATTCTAGTCTTTTGTTAATACTTTCCACTGCATTTTGTAATTCCCTAAATGTATCTTTCATTTCCAGAAGTTCCTTTTTTATGATATTTAGCTCTCTAGAAAATTTTTCTTTTGTAATCTGAATTTTTTTCTTTTAAATTTCTTTATGTTGGTTTTCACCTTTCTCTGGTATCTCCTTGAGTAGCTCTTATACAACATTCTAAAGTCTTCATTTGCTATTTCTAAAATTTTGTCTTAGTTTGGCTTCATTTCTTGAGCACTAATGTGATCTTTTGGGAGGTGTTATAGAACCCTATTTTATCATATTAACAGAATTAGTTTTCCTCATTTGGGTAGACCGTTTCTTCTAATTATTCTTAAATTTATTTTTGATTTGACTGTGTGATTTTATTTCTTATTTTCCTTCTTAAGGGTTTGACTTTAATGTTTATTGTTTGTTATAGCCTAATTTGGTTCTTGGTGCTTTTAGGGTTGAAAAGTCTGTATGATTTCCTTGGTTATAGAGAAACTTTGTATGATGGCTTTCTCAGATGCTAGACATAGCAGTAATGTACTCAGTGTGTGAGCAAACTTACTGTCTCTGGAAGCTTATCTCATTCCAATGTGGTATGCACTTTTAAACTTTTTTACTTTTCCCCAGTATTTCATTCACTGGGTTGATGGTTCAGGCTTCAGGCCAGTAGTGGAGGTGTTCCCAGGTAGGAATCAGTTGTGGCTAAAGAAGGTGGGTAAATGCAATACCCAATGGTGGGCAGAGGTCTCAACCTTGACAAAGGGGGCTGGGGGAGTTGTCAGTAAGACACACTGAAGTCTTATCAGGGGAAGGGTGGTAGCCACCTTGGCTCCCCTGTCAGGTCAGCAGGGAAGCTATCCATCTCCCAGACACACACCTGTCCCAACATTCTGGCTATTCAGATCAGACAGGCCTCTCTTTTCATCTGTTGGAATGTTAATGTTCCAAGTAGACAATTGTGACTCTGCCTCTTATGTAAGCCTGAAACTGGAGGGTGCTTCTCCTGTGGGGATGCGGTCACCCTGAAGTGTTCGAGAAAGTCTGTCTATGGGTGCACCCATGCTGAGCTCTTGTGGGAGAAGACCCAGCTGTGTCTGCAGTGGTGGACGAGGTTGGTAAGAAGTCCCTTTCTCCAAGATCCTTGATAAGCATCAGGGCTGTCTGACTGTTGGGACAGCTGTAGACATTCCCTGCTGAACCCAGCACTTCAATTCTGCCTCTATTGAAAGAAACTTTCCACCAGTGGAACAATCTAATCCTCAAGACCTGCCATCTGGATTCTTTGGTCACACAGGGTGTTCCCTTGATGTGGCGCACTCTCCCTTTCCGTAGGAGTACAAGTTCCTGACAGACAGACTACTATGAGTGCTGCTTCTCCTCTGGGTCTAGCCACTCAGTGGCTCCAGATTAGTGCTGGGAGATGTCTGCTAAGGATCCAGTGACATGACCTGTCCTCCAGTTTTTCAACAGCAGGTATCAGCACCAGGTCTGATGGGGGTGCCAGAGGCGTGACATAGACTCTGTGAGATTCCTTGATTATAGATAACTTTAGTGCGTTGTCTTTCTTGAATGCTGGTTCAAGTAGTAATAAACTGGTCATGTGGATAGACTCAGGACCTCCTGGTTAGATAGGGTGGTGCAGGAAGTGGTAATAGCTGAGGTCATACAGTAGTTTTGTCCTTCCTGAGTGCAGTGTTATTCCACCTACAGATGCTGTAATGGACTGTGTTAGTAGCCTTCCAGCTACTGGGTGGCATTTGCAAAAGAGTACCAGGTGTGGTAGTAGCAGTGGGATTTGTGCTTGCCTTATGTTGCCCAGGGTAGGTAGTCTGGCTTCTCAGGTGATGGATGGGGCTATAAACCTCCCCAGGGTTTCTGTCCTTTGTATTAAGCTACCACGGTGGGTGGAGGGGCAAAGCCAGATGAGGGCTGTGTTAGGTGGGTCTGCACTCTGAGTCACCATGTGCATGGCAAGCAGCGGTCCCTGTTGGAGATGTGTTTGCACAGGGAGTGGGGAGTAGCAGGCAGCAGTAAGTCTAACCCAGACTTCACACAGTTGACAAGGCAGATCTGGCTCCTGCAGTACTCTGCTAGCAGCAGTGAGCTAAGTTCCAGGCAGTCTGCACTCAGAGCTCACACCAAATTGCCATGGTGATAGCAACTGCTGGCTTTCGGGCCATGCCATACTCTGTTCACCCACACAGCTGGCACCCAGATCCTGCACTCGTGGCTGCAACACATTTCCCACTCATCTTTCTGGTTCTGGCCAAGAGAGTTCATCTTCTCTTGAGGTTATATTGTAATTTCAGTTGGGAGTTTTTACAATGTGCATCCCCTGGCTGAGCTAGTTGGCTGAGTTCCACGAGGTTGTCTGTGAGGTGTAATAAGGAATAGCTTCCCTTGGTTCATGCTGGAGACTGGGAATACACACAGGCCTCTTCCTGCTGCTGCTATTACTTTTATGTTCCTCACTGCTCTTTTAATTGGTTCCAGTGCTGGGAAGGGTTAAGGCCTTCCCCCATGGCATGGACTTTCAGGTTCCCCAGTGGGGGTTTGTATCCTGGAGCCAGTCTCTTCACCTCTCACACCCTGGGGGCTTACAGTTTTTCACCTAACTGACGGTGTGGGATGTAACCTGCTGCTTTTTTCAAAGAGTCTATGGATTCTTTCAGTTTTCCTGTTCAGTTCCTGCATTGCTTCTTGGAAAAATGTACACAGTGAGAATTTTTAGTTTTATTTTTTAGATGGAGTCTCGCTCTGTCACCCAGCCTGGAGTGCAGTGGCACGATCTTGGCTCAGTGCAACCTCTGCCTCCTGGGTTCAAGTGATTCTCCTACCTCTTGCCTCCCCAGTAGCTGGGATTATAGGCACCCGCCACCACACTTGGCTAATTTTCATATTTTTAGTAGAGACGAGGTTTTGCCATGTTGGTCAGGCTGGTCTCCATCTCCTGACCTCAGGTGATCCACCCACCTCGGCCTCCCGAAGTGCTGGGGTTAAAGGTGTGAGCCACCATGCCTGGCCCACAGTGAGAGTTTTTTACTCACTATTTTATCCTTCCAAGTGGTAGAGTCATGCTAACACTGCCTCCAATCTGTCATCTAAAAAAAAACAATCCTGTTTTTAAAAAATTTAGAATAATTTGATGAACAACACACAGCTTGAAACACATGTGAATCCACAATATGCACTTCCTCATAGATCTTTTAGATGGTCTGGCTACCCCACCTGGAGCATTCTGACACTCCTTTATATTTAGCATGTTTGATTTTGCCCATCTATCACTTAACATCTGGAAAAGTTTTGGTAGAGTAATATAAGCCTATTGTACAGATTCAGGAAGAACTTTTAGACATTATCTAAAACAATCTTCTTGTCTTTCAGTTTAGGAAATGCAGACGCAAATTGTTAATTGTCCTCCCAAAGCCACAAGGTTGTTACTGATAACTATCTTACTACGGTTTGAATGTGTTTCTTGCACGATTCAGGCCTTGCCAGTGTGGTAGTATTGAGAGAGGTGGGGCGTTTAAGAGATGGTTTGGCCTTGAAGGCTTCTCTCTTGAGGATGGTATTAAGACCTTTATGAAAGAGGCTACATGTAGCATTTGGCTGGCTTGTCCTTCTGCTTTCCGCCATGTGAGAATAGCCTTCTTCCACTACAGAGAGTGCAGCTCTCTCCTGACATCCAAACCTGCCAGTGCCTTGATCTTAGATTTCCCAGCTTCTGGAATGCTGAGAAATAAATTTCTATTGCTTGTAATTTATCTGGTCTCAGGTATCCTGTTGCAGGTCAGCACAAACAGACTAATTCTAATGTACTGATTCAGGAAGAATTTTTTTCACATTACCTAAAATATTTTCCTCTCAGTTTAGGAGATTTAGGCACAAACTAACTGGCTTCTGCAAACCACATGGTGGTTAGTAATAGTTTTAAAAGTTTTTACTTCCAGTAAAATGTATAATTCCTCATGATCATAATGTACCAAATGTGCTATAAAATGTTACATCAAGTTCAGATACTATAAGAATGATCACTACTGTGTTCTTGGAGAAAGGAAGGGGCTAGATCCTATAATCTCTTCTCTTTTCACAAAGGCACAGAGAGGTTAAACTAAGTGACTCCCTAAAGGATGGGTAAGAAATGAGGATGCATGTCCTTCCAAGTTATTATTATTCCGCATGCTCTGAAGGAACCACAGGGCTACACCATGCTATTGTAAGTTCTTGCCTTCTTTACACTGGAGTTACATGAGAAATGCAAACAGGTAAACAAAAAAGACCTG
Source organism: Mandrillus leucophaeus (assembly GCF_000951045.1). Classification (NCBI taxonomy): domain Eukaryota; kingdom Metazoa; phylum Chordata; class Mammalia; order Primates; family Cercopithecidae; genus Mandrillus; species Mandrillus leucophaeus. The sequence continues at coordinate 1,509,161 of NW_012102576.1, read as the reverse complement.
AGAAAGGCCAACTTTTTGATAACTGTTTAGACAGAGACTGCCTAAACCGAAAACACATGCTGTTTCCCCTCAGCCTGATTGATTTGGCATTCAGAGTACAAGCTCACAGCAGAGGGGCTGGGCCTGTCCAGTCAGGAACTGCAGTCAGAGACTTCCCCTGCTACTTGCTGGGAAAGAACATTAGGAATGCCTTTCAGTGCCTTGCTTCCTGAACGAGCTCACAGTAGCCAGGCGGCCCAGGGCAATCCCACCATATTTCACTCTCACCGCTGTAGGAATCCAGATGCAGCCCAAGTACAGCAGCACGAGGGACATGCTGGATGATGATGGAGACACCACCATGAGCCTGCATTCTCAAGCCTCTGCCACAGCTCGGCGTCCAGAGCCCCGGCGCACAGGTACCCTGTCTCCTGGAGTCCAGATAGACCAGAGCCCTTGTGAAATGTGTGAGATGAGCTATCCCTCCTAGAAATTTGTACATTTAACTTCTATCTTATAACTTTATTTCCACGTCCTGTGACATAGTAGTGATTTTTTTTTTTTTCCAGGTCTATTCAGTTCCATAATTCACACAGTTAGAGAAGGATTTTATTTCCTGGGCCACTCAGCCAATCTAAAGCTAAAATATGACTTCAGTTCTAGTGAAAAGGACTCACATGGTAATATACACAGGACTAGGTTCTAGGTCCTAACCCAGGTACGCCACTTTCCTTCTGTGTAACCTTGGATGAGTTATTTAAGTATCCTGGTAGCATCACACTCTTTATTTATAAAATATTAATGGCCACAAACATGTATAAAGGGCTCATTATGTGCTGGCAGTGTTTTAAATACTTTAAGTATATTAATTCATGTTAATTTGAATTAATATTAAATAGAAGTAATAAAACTTCCTTTACAAGGTGGTTGTGAGTACTGAGAATGATAAATTATGTAAAATATTTGAATGTCTGTCTGAACTGATATAGACTGACACAAAATTGCTGAAAGGAACACTTGAGGAATTCTCAAGAAATGAAATGTTGAAAGGAATCCCACATTTTAGCTTTCATTCAGTGCCTGTATTTTAATATGTCCTTTCCCTCTGATTATATCATTGTTTTCTTCGCCTTTGTAAATTTGGATATACATTTAAAAAATTTAAAAAAAAGATCCTATTCCTTATTTCTTTATGGAATAACTTTTAGTTTTCCTTCCTTTCTCCTACTAAACTCTCCATTCACTTTCTATTTATTAAATGACTCTCCACCTGAGACCTACTAATATGGCTCTTTTTTTGTTGTTGTTTTTAAACTGAACTACCCAGTAAGCTGTTAAGGGACACTGGGGATTTCCAACCTCTTTGAAATGAAGCTAAGTGACAAAGTAGGGATGTCAGCTTCTGTAGCCACAGGATATGTGTAATAGGATACAAAGTGTTTTCCTTAAAAAATCTTAGGAAGAGTCCATTTGTAGGGCTGTGGTTTTGAGTAGCTTGTATATAACTTCATTTTCCACCTTTGACTGGAGCCAGAAGTCTCTCAAAGATTAGTGATCAGCATAATCAGGAACAGCATGTACAAATAAGTTCTGCTGAGGTTGAAGGGTGGAGAGGGACGTGGAGCAAGATAAAACACTAGCTGCAACATCTGGGAGCTTCTTTGTAAGAAATGGAAATTGAAATAGTAGGAGTAGAGATTACAAAGAATTGTCTTGGAGGAAATCATCTAGAAATAGTTATCTTATGCAACATGTATGAGATCTTGTTTTCATCTTTTTATGGTAATACAAACATTCAGGGGAATGCCATCATAGAAGTATAATTATTTCTTAGATAAACATATCTGATATACCTTCGCTGATAAAAATAACAGCAGAAATCACTCAGAAATTTTTGGCAATGTGGAGGATTCAGATTCAACATACTGATGTGACACCATTAAGAGCTGGCAACTTTTATTTTTTAGAATTAATACAAATCACATTCATTTAATTTCTAGACTTTTGTCAATAACAATTGACATAACAACTATGTTTGTGTTTACAAATGACAAACAAGATAGTAAAAATGCCAAACAATTAAGATAGTGAAAATGAAAGACAACAAGCTCATATATTTTTCACAAACTTATGTTTGGGGTCATGTTATCCTAGTACGGAGGATATAATGTCCAATGTGATATGGTCCCTGTTCATAAGGAAATTGAAAGTCTAACACAATTCTCAACTGAGGAATAAGTATAATAAGGTGTTATGTTAGAAGCATGTACAGTACAGCCGAGAGCTTGGTTATGTCTACCTAATTAAGTAGAGGAGCTTAGGAAAGGCTTAACAGGAGGAGCGACTGTGGAATGGAGTTAATTTTAAGATCTTCCACATAATGTGGAATCAGGAGTGAGGATGTTTGAGAGGCTGGGGAACACTACAGACAGAGAAACATATGAAGGGAAAGTCATGAAGGTTTTCAGTAGCTTTGTATTTTTAGAGAACTATAAGCAATATGTATGGCATAGGTGTAGAGTTGGAGGAGGGAAATTTGGCAAGGGGGTAAGTCTGGCAAGTTAAGGAGGGATTTTCGGGCATGCTGCTCTATTTTAATTCTATTCAATATTTAAAATGAGGTCAATGCAGGATTTAGATAGGGAGAAACAGAATTTTGCATTTGGGGAAGACCTTCCAGGCTGCAATGGAAAGGATAGGTTGAAAGTATATGAAACTGGATGTGCCGATACTAAATTTTTTCACTAGTCGGGTACAAGAGTAAAAGAACCTGAACTGAGGCAGTATAGTAAAAATGAGGAAAAAGAATCAGATATGAAAGATGTCGAGGCGATGGAGTTTAGATAATCAGTGATTGGTTACATGTGAGGAGACAAGGAAAGGGACCTCGGTGGTAGGTTGACTAGATTCTGTCTGACGTAATGTGGATGGTACTGCTGTTTAACTGAGACAGAAACTATAGAAGGGACAGGAAAGGTGATGAATTGAGTTTGAGTTTAAGGGGTCTGTAGAAGGAGGGACATACATTTGGAGCTGTCCAAAGACACCTGTATATGCAGGATGTGGGTTAGGCTACACATATTTGTGGGAATTACTGGCATAGTAATTAAATAAATAAATAAAGTAGATGAGGTACCTAAGTCATTAAGTAAAATAAACGGATGGTAACTAAAATGTATGGGAGTGAGTGAGATCACTGAGGGAGGGAATGTAAAATGAAAAGATGAATGAACAGAAGAATAGAGTGTCAAGGAGAAAATCTGAGGGAATATCAGGACCTGAGGAGCAAGAAGAATGAAAGATTCCAAAAGGAGCTACTAGGGATGAACAGCAGAGAGTGGTAGAAGCAGGAATCTGGGAGAGAGACATCAAGGGCATCAAGAGACAATAAAGTCAAGAGTAATGGAAAATCAGAGTAATGGAAGAGACAATAAATTCAAGAGTATTGGAAAAGTCAGTGATGATGACTGTGAGTTTTAAAAACAACAAATAACAAATACTGCAGAGAGTTTAAGTAAAAGGAAGACTAAAAATGAGTATTTAACAATTTATCAAAAAGGAAGAAAATATTTAGTTTTGATAGCAGTAGTTTAAAAAGGAACTGATGGTTACATAATAAAATGAACAATTACTTTGGTTAAATAATTTTAAAAAATTTAATAATAAATTCAAGTTCCTCTTTACCCTTGTTCGCATTAATTACAGTACTATTGCATTTCCCAGTGTCTTAGTTTTATTTCCTCAATTACAGCATAAATCTCTCATCACAGTCATGACATAAATCACTGTTAACTGATTCAAGAACTTTTTAAATCAAACCTACTCATGACAAGACATTATGGGATGTACTAGAGGAGCCTGTTTTTCAGGTGCTTAGAGAAGTGGAAGGAATGCTCTAAATCAATAGTTGTAGTAAATGTCATTTAGTGCTGTTAAATCAGTGTTGGAGGCCACAGAAGCAATATAGGAATGAATGAGTTACTGATTGAGTTTAGTTTTACAAGTTCCCGGAGGAAGTGACGTGATCTGGACCCATGAGGCTAACGAGTATAATGGGATCCTATTAGGAGGAGCCTGATACAGCACACTAAGAAACTGACTAGAACAGAATGAGCCTTGGGAAATATTTCTTCCTATGGAAGAGAGGTAGTGTGATTAAATTTTACTTTCAAAATTCATCTTGCTGGTAGAGTGGATATTTCATAATGTAGAAGTGAAAAGTTGCAAGCTGCTGTCGTTCTATGATTCCAGATGCACTACCATGTACAAATATTGATCTGAGATGTGTTGGGAGGATAGGAAGATGACTGAAAATGTCCAGCTCTGGAATCCGTCTGCTTGGGTAGCTCTGTTACTTACCAGTTGTGCAAACTTAGGCAACTTCAGTGACTCCTTGGTAATTGAATTTTTGCAAAGGTTGCTTCCAATGAAATAAAGTGTATCTAGAACACACTTATAGTTACTATTAGTAACTATTTCTTTCTCTCTGTTTTTCAATATTCTCCATTCAATCATTCTATATAAAGACATGAAGAAACACAATCCTGGGGAGTTACTAATAGTTCATTAGTAACTACTACTAATAGTAGCTGTGTGTTCCTGAATAAGCTGTCTAAACCCGCTAGGCCTCAGTTCCCTACCTGTAAAATGAGATAATAATATTTACCTTATAGGGGTTGTTTGTGAGGCTAGATGAGAACATTCATATAAGACATTTTTCTCAGTAACTCAAGAAATTTGAGCAATTATCATTAATGGTAATGTTGTTTTTGAATTATATTTCAGTAAATAGTATCTGTTGATGGGGATATAAAATTGCATCACCTAAATTTTACTGAAGAGGAAAAATATAATTAAGTTTCTAAATACTGTGAATTGGAACCTCAATGATATTCTAGAAATAGCTCATATGTTCTTAGATATAAACTTTTTTCAAATAATAGGAAGGATAACACACATTTTCATTTAGAGAGTATGAAAATAGCAGTATTTGAAATAGATTCATATGAGAAAAGAAACCTGCATTTACATGATCACAGAAAAGCAGACTCAACCCATGAACTCAGACTCCTATGAGGTTTCCCATGCACTACATGTGAGGATTAAGGAAACAGAGACATTTACATTTCAAAATACAAAGGGATCAAAAAGTGCTTCCTGAAATATTGTGTACGTTGCCACCAGTTTTGCCCTCATGTCTCCGTGACTCCTGACTGGCTCACGGAAAAGTGTGCAAAGTATAGCGTTAAGCATAATGATTTAATCCTAGCTCTGCAACTAGTTTGTAATGTGCACATTATTTAAACTCTCGGTGTCTCCTTCAGCTTTTAAGACCTTTTGCATTCATAGGTATACTAATAGACTGTATATGGTAATGTCAGCTTACTTTCTTGGGTGGAAAACAAAATTTTCTCTCTCTGATGCCTGATGAAGGGTAACTGGTTCAGTTTGACAACTCTCCACCCACAAAGTTTCATATAATTACACAGTAATTGGTATCCAAAATTTGACCCTAGCACAAAGGCCTTTTATACTATGGTTATACTAAGAGGATACAGGAAAGGTTTTTTTTTCTATATATATCTTATTATTCTTAGGGATGTTTATATCATTCCTTGGCCTATCCACACCCCTTTCTAAATATGCCTCAGGAGAGAGCAAAGGGGTTCTCTTCCAAAAAATAAAACCACAATAAAGCCAAGCCAAACTCAAGCGACCTCCCAGGCATCTTATTTTTGTGAAAATCTTTCTCGTGTTAGGGTGAGGGTGATCCCTGGAGAGAGACTTCAGTATGATTAGGAGCACTTGGAATAAAACTGAGAAACATTAGACTCACAGTTAGAAGAAAAACATCTAGAAGGAAAAATAGCATCAAAGAAAAAGAAAAAGTGAAACTTTCAACTTCATGGACTTTCTGTCATGGGACCTTGGTTTCGTGGAAGATGAACTACCCAGGAATTGTGTTTATCCATGTCTTTATATAGAATGATTGGATGGAGAACATTGAAAAAGAGAGAGAGAAAGTGAGAGAGCAAGAGGGAGATGGGAAGAGAGAAGAAAAATTTCAAAATGGGAAAATTTGATCAGAGAAAGAGGATTTCTTAGAAGAGATTTTTAAAAACCTTTTAAAACCTATTATACTTCTTTTATTTTTTCTGAGCTAGAGGCAATCTTAGGAAGGATCCTGTATTTTTTTTTCTTTTCATGAATATAATTATCATTGAAAGATGTTCTGATTTCTAAAGTCCAGGCCATCACTTCACAGAAGGAATTTAAGTTCACTCTTTTTGGTCCTTTGGGCAGAAAAACACCACCTCCCGTGTCCTCGATATTATGCAAGGGAAAGCAGATTTATTTCATTTCATTTCATTTCATTTCATCACTACTTTTGAGAGAAGATCTTGCTCTGTCACCCAGGCTGGAGTAGAGTGGCACGATCACGACTCACTGCAGCCTTGACCTCCCAGGCTCAAGCAATCCTCCCACCTCAGCCTTCTGAGTAGCTGTGACTACAGGTGTGTGCCAACATGGCTGATGAATTTTAAAACTTTTATAGAGTTGGGGATGGGGTCTCACTATGTTGCTATCTTTTGTAGAGATGGGATCTCACTATGTTGCTCAGGCTGGTCTCGAACTCCTGGCCCAAAGCAATCCTCTTGCTTCAGTTGGGAGGATTCCAAAGTGATGAGATTACAGGCCTCAGCCACCATGCCTGGCGGAAAACAGATTTATAAAGAGATAAATAAGTTGGTTGACTGTCATAGTTCTTCTTCTCCTTTACCTCTTATTTTTAATTTCAGTCAAATATTAATTATAAGAAGTAACAGGATTTTAAAAATTATTATGACTTTGAGATGTGTATTAATGTAACTATGTTTGAGTAGGGGTAGGTAGGCATATAACACAGATATTTGTATATAATGGACCTATTCATTCATTTATTTAAATTTAATTGAGCTTGTTTCAACTACTGCACTAGGAACTGGGTTACAATAATGGCTAAATAGATATTTTCCAAGAAAGAGCTTAATTTTTCCTGGAGTAAGACAGATATAAACTAAATGAAGTAACAAAGATATACAATATATTTAATGGTAATAAGAGGTATGTGGAAAAATAAAATCACCATGGTGATGAGCTCACATAAGCACTTTTAACTATGGAATCTAGAAATATCCATATGATTAACTTTCTTGGACTGTATGGAAGTTTACAAATACAGGGTTTTGGAGAGGATGATTCACCCAAACTATATTCTGCCTCTAATCTTTTTTTTTTTATGTTCTGCTGATCTGAAATACTTTTACAGTCAATACCATGAGAAAACCATCCTTTTCCAGAAAAACCAAGACTAAATCACATAGCTCAGTTAACTGAAGGAAACAGGAGGAAGCAAATCTCCCTGAGATTTGTTCATGATATAATCTCACAAAAGTCAGTGTATAGAAACCACCATGGCTGGGAGATATATTTAGCTGAGTCTGTTTTCTGCTGACGTAGATGTTGCTGAGAAGTCAATGGACTACAGAAAAACAAACAAACAAACAAAAACCCTGTAAGCTTAACTTTGGAGAACCCAATTATCTCTTTAAAACTTAGTTTAAGTCAGATTAATTTTTTATAATTTCATTTTTCAATTATTTAAACTGTCAAAGATTTACTCAACCCTTATGTCCCAGGCACTACTTTCAGTAGTGGAAATACACTGGTGGACAAGATAGACAAGATCATTGTTTTAATGGAATGTTAAATGGAGAGAAAGGAGACAGGCAAAAAGAAACAAAAGTCATGAAAATATTACCTAGTACAGGGTGAGTGATATGCTAGAGATGGACTCATGGACCTCTTCCAAGGATGTGCCATTGAAACTGAAATTAATGCAGAGGCAGAAGTAGGGCTGATACAAGGTACTTAGGGACAAGCTTGATCAGATCAAGGATTAAACGGAAGGCCATTGTGAGTAGTACATGTAAGTGAGTGGAAAATAGTTCAGAAAGGGATGAAAGAGCTAAGGAAGGTCTCAATAAGACTAATGCAGGATTTAATTTTAAGTGCAATAAAGCTTTTGAAGTTTTTAAGTAGGGAAGTAGCATAATAAAATTGCCATTTTTTTTTTTTTAAAGGAGCAATCTGTGAAAAGTGATTCGGATTTTATTCTAAATGTAATGAGAGCTATTTATAAAGGAGATGATTGCTAAGAAATAAGATTCACATTTTAAAATACATCAGTATGTCTACTCTGAGACTTTAACTTATTTTCCCTACTAGATTGTAAGTTCCAGAGGATAGTAATCATATTGTCTATTTCTATATTCTTTACTAGTTATCATTCCCCATTTGGAAATAATGTTTCATATAAATCTCTGTACGTGGTAGCTCATGCCTGTAATCCCAGCATTTTGGGAGGTGTCGTAAGAGGATCACTTGAGCTCAGGAGTTAGAGAACAGCCTGCAGCCTTGGAAACATGGTGAAACCTCATCTCCAACAAAAATATAGAAAAAAAAATTAGCCAGGCGTGGTGGCACGTGCCTGTAGTTCCAGCTACTCAGGAGCTGAGGTGGGAGGATTGCTTGAGCCTGGGAGGTGGAGGTTGCAGTGAGCCGAGATCACGCCACTGCACTCCAGCCTGGAAAATCTCTGTACCTGGGATGTTTTATGTATAGGACCTTGCTAGAAGGAAAAGAATTTTCTTTCAAAAAGCCCCTCTGAACTCTTTAATCTTTCTGTTTCAGAACGTGACTTGAATTCTCAGTGAAGTAGAACTAACGGGCTACAAAGAGATGAGAGTTTCTTTGAGGATTTCACTCTCTCTTTGTTCATTTTTATCACAATGCTAGATGCTAGCTGCACCTGAGTGAAAATCTTCCCTGTCAGATACATTAGGTCACTCAGACTCAGATAGGTGACCTCACTAGGTGAAGGGTCTACCCATGACTTACAGTAAAATCTCTGCAATTACTAGTCAAACTTACGAGAATGGAGGGCAAGGAAAGCATGTTTGCCACAGTTTTAAAAATTATTTAACTGTTGCAAAAATAGTTTAGATTCATCTTTCAGAAATTGATGATCCTGTTTCTTTATAATCTATTTTTGAAAAAATACAAATCAAATGAATAAACAAACAATATCCTTACAAAAGAGGGACTTTCAATGAAGCAATTCCACAGAAAAACAGTAAAATTATTACTTCCCATTACTAACATGCAATTTGCCCTTTAGAAAAAGCATATACGGAACTTGGGGGGAGGGGGATGTTTTTCAAAAGTAACAGCAAATTAATTTCATCTTTCCCCTGATTATGTAAAAAGTTGTCCCTTGGTAAGGTTCAGAGATTCTCAGGCTGTGTTTCAGACATTTTCATGACAGTCTTTCATAATTAGAATTTTGACAAGCAGAAGATTGTACAAACAACCACATAAAGATAATGCATAGTGTGCTTCAGTGCAAAGACTTGAGAGGTGGATACAAATGGGTGGGGCTTGTGAGAAAATCTAGCTGTGATAAGTGAGGCTTGCACTGAGCCTTATGATGATGTTTCTGAGGACAGAAATCAAGTTATCCAGCCCCCGTTACTGTTGTCCAGCATAATTTGTTCCCGTGCAGAATCAACTCCTCTCCCTTACCTGTTATTGACTTAGATGCAAGAGGAAGAAAAAGCCAAACCCTGCTTTCTCTTCTGTTCCCTGCAGAGCACAGGGCTCCCTCTTCAACGTGGCGACCAGTGGCCCTGACCCTGCTGACTTTGTGCTTGGTGCTGCTGATAGGGCTGGCAGTCCTGGGGCTTTTGTGTAAGTCTGCGCTCTGACCTGGGGGAGGATCCTGGTTCCAAGGTTTGTCTAGGATGAGAAACACTTGTTATGGATTTGTTTTTTAAGCTGTAATTCTTTAGCCTTTGGAAAACTTAGTGTATCTTTTTTTAAACGCAGCTATTTAAATGGTGAATAATGGAAGAAGAATTAAAATATGACAATCAGTTGCCAACTAGAATTAAACATTCTGTTTGAGATAAGAAGGGTTTTGTTTGGTTGTTTATATGTCACTGTCTAAAAATATCATTTATTTTAAATAAATGCATGCTTCAGCCCTCTCCCATTCCACAAAAGACTAGGGTATCAGAGGTTTTGACTCTGAGAATACAAGGTTCAGTGGGCCAGTGCAGAATATACTACCCACAGAGCCACGCATACCGTCAATACAAGGAGAGTAGGTAAACTCCTTCATCATCGTATATTTTAAAGGCCAGGAAGTTATACAGTCATTTTATAAAAACTTGTGAAAATCAAATCGGAAAAATGCATATCTAAAAATATTTAAATTTCAAACTAGTAAAAACAAGTTAAAAACCTTAAAAAAGAAAGTGGATGAATTTGCCTCAGTAGGTGAAGACCCCACAGCAATGTTTCCTAAACAGCTGAAGAAGGTTAGTCAAAGAAAAATGTTATATAGAAGAGCAGATTTTAATGTCAAAAACTGGGTTTTATAGGAATTTTAAGACTTTCGTTTGTATCTTATATTTCAAAATTACAAATAATTTCTTAATCCCCCCTTTGATCCCAAAAGTTTTATTTCATTGTGATATAACTATTATTTTGCAGCCACCATTATTCTTGGAAATACAGAGGAACTCTCATGATTCATGAGGAATTTCTATACTTAGATGTAGAGACCTGAATTTCAAATCTGAATGTTGAAAATTTCTAGTAAAATGACATTAGGAATTTACTTGTTCTCAATGATCCTAATTGCAAACTGTAAAATCATGGAAAAAATAATAACACTATTTCAACAACTGAATAAGTAACAATATATGGTATATTGTCCATACTCAGTATAATAACCAACATATAAACAGATTGGTGGTTTTATGTTGAGTAACATTTGAGAGTATACATAAAAAGATTTATCAAGCAATAAATATGGGTTGAGAATTTATTCTTGAAGTTGGGAACTAATATTATAACTCCACATTTCTATTTATGTATTTATAAATAGATATAGATAAATTATTTAAATTATACATTTTTTTAGGCCAGGAATGGTGGCTCATGCCTGTAATTCCAGCACTTTGGGAGGCTAAGGCAGGCGAATCGCTTCAGGTCAGGAGTTGGAGACCAGCCTGGCCAACATGGTGAAACCTCGTCTCTACTGAAAATATAAAAATTAACCAGGCGTGGTGGTGGGCACCTATAATCCCAACTACTCAGGAGGCCGAAGCACGAGAATCGCTTGAACCCAGGAGACGGAGATTGCAGTGAGCCAAGATCACACCACTGCACTGCACTCCAGCCTGGGTGACAGAGTGAGACTCCATCTAAAAAA
>NW_012102576.1:1496422-1497567 GCF_000951045.1 Mandrillus leucophaeus | reverse complement strand
TATTATATAAATATATATAGAATATATATTTTAAAATGTTATATATGTGTGTGTATATATATGTATAACATTGAGGTATGTCCTTTATACGCCAATTTTGCTGAATGTTTTAATCATAAAGGAATGCTGTATTTTTTCAAATGCTTTTTCTACATCTATTGAGATGATCATATGATTTTTGTTTTTAATTCTGTTTATGTAATGTGTCATATTTATTGACTTGTGTATGTTAAACCATCCCTGCATCCCTGGGATAAAACCCACTTTATCATGGGGTATTATCTTTCTGATGTGCTGTTGGAATCAGTTAGCTAGTCTTTTTTTTTTTTTTTTTTTTTTTGAGATGGAGTCTTACACTGTCACCCAGGTTGGAGTGCAGTGGCACAATCTCGGCTCAGTGCAACCTTCGCCTCCTGGGTTCAAGCGATTTTCCTGCCTCAGACTCCCGAGTAGCTGGGATTACAGGCACCCACCCCCACGCCTGGCTAATTTTATCCTTTTAGTAGAGACAGGGTTTCTCCATGTTGGTTAGGCTGGTCTCAAACTCCCCACCTCAGGTGATCCACCTGCCTCGATCTCCCAAAGTCCTGGGATTACAGGCATGAGCCACCGTACCAGGCCCTCAATTAGCTAGTCTTTTGTTGACGATTTTTGCATCAGTGTTCATCAGGGATATTGGTCTCTAGTTTCTTTTTTGTTCTGTGCTTTCCTGATTTTGGTATTAGTGTGATACTGGCTTCATAGAATGATTTAGGGAAGATTCTCTTTCTCTATTTTTGGGAATAGTTTCAGTAATATTTGTACCAATTCTTCTTTGAATGTCTGATGGAATTCAGCTGTGAATCCATTTGTGAATAGACTTTTATTTGTTGGCAGTGTTTTTCTTACTGTTTCAATTTCACTACTTCTTACTGTTCTGTTCATAGTTTCTATTTATTCCTGGTTTAATCTAGGAGGGTTGTATATTTCCAGGAATTTGTCTATCCCCTCTGGACTTTGTTTATAGTAGCTTTGAGTGATCTTTTGTATTTGTGTGGCATCAGTTGGAATATCTCTCATTTCATTTGTAATTGAGGTTATTTGGATCTTCTCTCCTTTTCTTGATTAACCTTGCTAATGCTCTATGGATTTTTTTTTTTTTTTTT
>NW_012102576.1:1494012-1496022 GCF_000951045.1 Mandrillus leucophaeus | reverse complement strand
TTTTTTTTTTTTTTTCCCATTTCAATATCATTTAGTTCTGCTCTGATCTTTGATACTACTTTTCTTCTACTGGATTTGGGTTTGGTTTGTCCGTGTTTCTCTGATTTCTTGAGATGTGACCTTAGATGGTCTATTTGGGGTTTTTCAGACATTTTGATGTAGTCATTTAATGCTATGAACTTTCCTCTTAGCACCGCTTTTGCTGTATGCTAGAGGTTTTCATAAGTTGTGTCACCAATATTATCGTTCTGTTCAAAGTATTTTTTAATTTCTATCTTGATTTTGTTGTTTACCCAAAGATCATTCAAGATCAGATTATTTTATTTCCATGTATGTGTGTAGTTTTCAGGGTGCCTTGTATTGTTAATTTTCAATTTTATTTCACTATGCTTTGAGAGAATACTTGATATAATTTCAGTTTTCTTAAATTTATGGAGACTTGTTTTGTGGCCTATCATATGGCCTTTGTTGGAGAATGTTGCATGTGCTGATGAAAAGAATGCATACTCTGCAGTTGTTGGATAGAATGTTTTGTAAATATCTGTTAAGTCAATTTGTCTTAGGATATAGTTTAAGTCCATTGTTTCTTTCTTTGTTCTTCATTGTTGACTTTGTGTCTTCAAGACCTGTCTAGTGCTGTCAGTGGAGTATTGGAGTCCCCCACTATTATTGTGTTGCTGTCTATCTCATTTTTTAGGTCTAGTAGTAATTGTTTTATAAATTTGGGAGCTCCAATGTTAGGTGCATATATATTTAGGGTTGTGATACTTTCCTGTTGAATTATTCCTTTTATCACTATATAATGTCTATAATGTCTCTGTTTTATTTTATTTTATTTTATTTTATTTTTTCCTGTTGTTGCTTTAATGTCTGTTTTGTCTGATAAAAGAATAGTTACTCTGGCTCATTTTTGTTTTCCATTTGCATGGAATATCTTTTTCCACTTCTTTACCTTAAGTTTATGTGAGTCCTTATGTGTTAGGTGAGTCTTTTGAAGACAGCGGATACTTGATTGGTGAAATCTTATCCATTCTGTCATTCTTTATCTTTTAAGTGGAGCATTTAGGTCATTTACATTCGGTGTTAGTACTGAGATGTGCAGTACTGTTCTATTCATTATGCTAGTTCTTGCCTGAATATCTTGTTTTATTGTGTGTGTGTGTGTGTGTGTGTGTGTGTTATTGTCTTATAGGTCCTGTGAGATTTATGTTTTCAGGAGATTCTATTTTGGTGTATTTTGAGGTTCTGAGATTCTGTTTCAAGACTTAGCACTCCTTTTAGCATTTCTTGTAGTGCTGTCTTGGTAGTTACAAATTCTCACAGCATTTGTTTCTCTGAAAAAAACATTATCTCTCTTTCATTTATGAATCTTAGTTTCACTGGATACAAAATTCTTGGCTGACGATATTTTGTTTGAGGAGGGTCAAAATAGGACCCCAATCGTTTCTGCCTTTTAGGGTTTCTGATGATGTAAGCTATTAATCTGATAAGTTTTCATTATAGATTACCTGATGTTTTTGTCTTACAACTTTTAAGATTCTTTCCTTCATCTTGACTTTAGATAACATAATGAATATTTACCTAGGTGATAATCTTTTTGCAATGAATTTCCCAGGTGTATTTTTAGCTTCTAGTATTTGAGAGATTGTTTGGAGGTTCTAGCAGGAGAGTGCAACTACTTGTATACCCTTGACCAGACTGGTCCTCCTCTATCGGGTATAGTCATCCTCTTTGACCATGTGCATTCAGGAGGGATGCACCTGGAGCAGTGAGGGAGGAAGGGGACACATGCCTAGCCAGCCAGATCAGCCAAATGAACACTGGCAATCAATGGGGTGACAGATATCGCGGCCAGAGAACCCTTACATCCTGAGCTTCTAGTGTTTGAATGTCTAGATCTCTAGGAAGACCGAGGGTTTTTTCCTGGTTTGTCCCCTCAAATAAGTTTTCCAAACTTCTAGATTTCTCTTCTTCCTCAGAAACAATTATTCTTAGGTTTGGCCATTTACT
>NW_012102576.1:1476704-1493502 GCF_000951045.1 Mandrillus leucophaeus | reverse complement strand
AAAAGAAAGAAAGAAAACCATAAATAAGTTTCTTTAAGTTGGTTTTCATTTTTCTGTGGTATCTCCTTGAGTAACTTAATAATCAGCCTTCTGAATTCTTTATCTGGCAATTTGAAGATTTCTTCTTGGTTTGGATCCATTGCCGGGGAGCTAGTGTTATCTTTTGGTGGTGTTATAGAGTCCTGTTTTGTCATATTACCAGAATTACTTTTCTGTTTCCTTCTCATCTGGGTATATTGGGTATTTCAGTGAAAAGATCTGGAACACACAGGCTGCTGTTCAGATTCTTTCATCCCATGGGGTGATCCCTTGATGTTGTGCTCTCCCCCTTCCCCTAGGAATAGGACTTCCCTAGAGCCAGACTGCAGTTATTGTTATTCTCTTCTGGGTCTAGCCACTGCGGGTGCTACCAGGCTCCAGGCTGGTGCTGGGGAATGTCTGCAGAGTCCTGATCCATCTTCAGGTCTCCCATCTGTGGGGCACCTGCTATGAAAAGTTGGCAAGGAAGTGAAGTAGACTCTGTGAGAGTCCTTGGTTGTAGATATGTTTAGTGTGCTGGTTGTCTTGAATGCTGGTTATGCTAGCAGTGAAGTTGTCAGATGGACACACTCAGGACCTCTGGTTAGCCAGGATGTTGCAGGCAGTGGAATTAGCTGTTGTCTTCTCCCTCCTTGGAGCAGGGTTATTCTGTCCTGAGTTACTCTAATGGTTTGAGTTGGTTGGCCTCCAGCCAGGAGGTGGTGCTTTAAAGATAGCACCAGCTGCAGTAGTAGACAGGAGATGTAAGCTTGTTCTAAGTTTGCCGGGATAAGTATTCAGGTTTCTCAGGTGATGGGCGGGGCCATACAGCTCCCAAGAGTTTATGTCTTTTGTGTGTGGGTACCAGGGTGGGTAGGAAAAAACATCACATGGGGTCAGGGTTAGGCAGGTCTGAGCTCACACTCTCCTTGGGCAGGGCTTGCCATGAATGCTGTGGTTCATGAGGGTTGCTTCTCAGGGTATTACGGCTGCCTCTGCTGTGTCATACAGGTCGCCAGGGAAGTGGGAGAAAGCTGGCAGTGATAGGCCTTACCCAGCTCCCACATAGCTGGTGAGGCAAGTCTTGTTCCTCCCATGCCCCACCAACAACACGGAGTTTATATCCTGGCAGCTCATGCCTGGGGCTCTGATCTTGCCCCAGGCTACAACCCTTCCCACTGAGAAAGCAAGCAGGCTTTCAGGCCACGCCCCTCCCCACCTTCTCACACCATCTGTTACAGTTCCTGTGCTGATATCTGTAGCAGTTCCTCTTTGCCCCCTGGATCCTGCTTAAGAAAATTCGTATCCAGTTGAAATTATTACAAAATTCATTTGGAAGCTTCTTTCATCCTGTGACTCCTCTTTAATTCCACTGGCTGCCTTGTCCAAGGACCCTGTGAGACAAAGTCAGGGATGGCTTCCCTGGGCTTGAGCTGGAGAATGGGAGTGCCTACAGGACTCTTCCTTCTGCCTCTTCTACTTTTATATTTTGCATATATTTTATATTTGGCTCCCTATATCCATTTCTGTTCCAGGTAAGGTTAAATCCTTCTCATGTAACCCAGATTTTCAGGTTCCCCAGTAGGGATGTGCGTTCAGAGGCGGGTTTTCCCCCCTTCACACATTTGTGGCTGTCTTACAGAATTTTCAGTATTGAGTTGCTTCCTTCAAAGGATCTGTGAATTCTTTCAGTTTTCCTGGTATGTTCCTAAGATGGTTCCTGGAGGAAAAGTTCACAGTGTGAGTCTCCTCACGCAGTTCTGTTGTCCAAGTGGGAGCTCCACCTTAGCCCTCTTAGCTGCCATTTTCTCCCCACGACTTCACATTTTTAGGCAGACTTAAAGAAATTAATTTGCCCACGGTGATACAACTTTTCATATATGTACTAGAGTCCAAACTTGAATATAGGCAATATGAGATCTCAGAGCCTGAGATACTAAAAAATATACTGTTTGTTTTCCCCATAGGCAGAAAATGGAAATAAAACATAGAAATAAGCTGTCCAGTCTGATTTGGTCATTTGGGTTAGTTTTTCAGTACTACCAGCTCTCCAATACTGGTCAAGGCACCATTTCTCAAATGGAAGAAAGATTAGGAAATACATCCCGAGAGTTGCAGTCTCTTCAAGTCCAGAACATAAGGCTTTCAGGAAGTCTGCAGCATGTGGCTGAAAAACTCTGTCGTGAGCTCTATAACAAAGCTGGAGGTAAGTGTGTCCTGGTCACTCTGTCCCCATGTTATCTGGCAACAGAGAGATGGATTTCCCGCCGGTGAAAGTGAGAGTCAAGTATTATTTAACTAGAGGTCTGGCAAACTGAAAAAGGGTTTGGGCTTCCAGATCATGATCAGTTGTTGGGATCCTGTGATTCACATGTGTCTGTGATACCATACGTCAAGGGACTCTTCAAATGCAGACATTTTAAAACAATACAAACAATTAACTATGAATAACCAAAATAAGACAACAAGTAAAGAAAATACAGGGTTATGTCTCAATTTACCTCAGCAGATGTTCTTACAAATTCTTTCCTAGTAAGAAGTAAGCAAACTCATAACTGTAGTTCTCAAATCTTAAAAATCATACAGGGACTAGTCCAAAAATGCAGATAACCTGAATCAAACTCAAGTTATTTTAATTCAGGATAACTTGGCTGGGTATCAGGAATATGTAGCTTATTAAGGACCACAGATGATGACAGTGCCAGTGGTAGGTGAACCACCACTGATAAATTTACTGCTGGAGAAAGCTAGGAGCATCGTTTCAGTGTGAGTGTGTGTGTATTCCTATTCTATTCTTTTCAAGTTTTGTGATAATCCACTTTATTCAAGTCAGCTCTCTCCTGCTCTCTTTATCATGCTTACTTAGGAAATGGTATACATGTTCAGGTTTCCACTTTTTATTTCTTTTTTAGGAACTCTGAAGGAGGGCAAAGTCTCCTCATCTACTATACACACACCACTTCCCACCGGAAACAGACATCCTGACTGCGTGGCTACCTAGGAAAAAGTATTAATAGGCACAGTTTTACTTCTCTAAGTGATTCTTTTCTACATGACTAATGACCTCAATGGTCATAATGTCCTTATTTACTAATTTTTCTTTTTCTGTTTTTTTTGGGTGGGGGGAGATGGAGTCTCACTCTGTTGCCTAGGCTGGAAAGCAGTGACACGATCTCAGCTTGCTGCAACTTCCTCCTCCCAGGTTTAAGCAATTCTCCTGCCTCAGCCTCCTAAGTAGCTGGGACTACAGGTGTGCACCACCACACCCAGCTAATTTTTTTTTTTTTTTGTACTTTTAGTAGAGATGGGTTTTCACTGTGTTGGGCAGGCTGGTCTTGAACTCCCAACCTCCGGTGTTCCCCCTGCCCCGGCCTCCCAAAGTGCTGGGATTATAAGTGTGAACTACCCCGCCTGGTGCTTATTTACGAATTTTCCAACAAAGCCCAGTGTGCATACTTTCCTTTGTTGTTTGCCATATCTTCAAAAAGATAATCTACTACTTGACAGGCTGAGGCTGGAAGATTGAGCTGAGGAGATCAAGACCAGCCCAGGCAACATAGTAAGACACTATCTCAGAAATTTATTTTTATTTTTATTTACTTATTTATTATTTATTTTTAAAGTCAGAGTCTCACTCTGTCACCTAGGCTGGAGTGCAGTAGTGTGATCTCGGCTCACTGCAGCCTCCATCTCCTGGGTTCAAGCGATTCTCATATCTCCTCCTGGGCAGCTGGGATTACAGGCGTGTACCACCACATCTGGCTAATTTTTGTACTTTTTCAGTAGAGACGGGGTTTCTCCATGTTGCCCAGGCTGGTCTTGAACTCTGGCCTCAAGTGATCTGCCCACCTCAGCCTCCCAAAGTGCTGGGATTACAGGCATGAGCCACTGCACCTGGCCAAAAAAAATTTTTTTTTAAGGTAACCGAGATTTTCCTAACACAAATGGTCTTTCAAATTTTTATTTAGGTATATAAAAACAAATAAAAAGAGAAACTATGCAAATAAGTCATTTAATTTAAATATAAAATCTAAATGCAAATATATTAAAGTTTCTTCTCATATAAAATTCTTATATACTTTTGGTTAGATGTCAGTTCTCAGTTTTAATCTGCTACTTTTTATTTCTTACCCTCATCTTACCCGTTATCCATCCATCCATCCACCCACTGAAGTGATACTTATCCATTTAGTTAGCACTACTACCAGTATGGTTGGAGTATTTACTGAATGCCTCCTGATGCATATCTGACAAAACACACAGGGTGTCTACTCTCATGGACCACTTACTCTAGTGGGGTGGTAGAAGTAAGTATATTGAAAAACATAAAATAAGATGACTCATGTCTTTATCTGTTTGTGTTGCTATAAAGGAGTACCCGAGCCTGGGTAATTTATACAGAAAAGAGTTTTATTTGGTTACTGATTCTGCAGGCTGTACAAGAAGCGTGGTGCCAGCATCTGCTTCTTCTGAGAGCCTCAGGCAGCTTTCACACATGGGGGAAAGTGCAGCAGGTAACAGGACAAGAGTCCAGGAGGCAAGAGACTGCGGAGGGATGTGCCAGGCTCTTTTTAACAATCAGTTCTCCGGAGACTAATAGAGCGAGAACTCACCACGCTGTTCATAAGGGATCTGCTCCCTTGTCCGAGACCCCTCCCATTAGGACCCACCTCCAACACTGGGGATCAAATTCCAATATGAGATTTGGAGGAGACAGATGTTCAAACTGTATCAACCGGCATTTCCAAGTTTTCCCCCAATGTTCCCTATTTTAGTACTAAAAGTCCCAGATTCTGGGAAACTCTAGGTCCCAGGTATACAATAATGATTAGCCAGCCTAAATATAATGTATGAGAGATTAATCAATCCTATGAGAAATGAAGGTAAACAAGGCAAGAGGGATAAGGAATTCAAGGGTAGTCTGTTGCTACTTTAAATAGAACAGTCATAAATCCTTAATTAAGATGATTATATGGTAGCAAAGACTTGAAAAGTTGAGGGAGTTAGCCGTGTGATACAGATAAACAACAAGCTTTATAGGTAAAACAGGAAACACAAGAGCCTTAAAACATGAATGTATCTGCATATTCAAGGAATAATAAGGAGCCCACATGGTTGGAGTGGGAGACTAACAGGAGGCTAGGTAGAGATCATAGATAGCATTAGGTGCCTTTGCGAGAGATTTGGCTGCTATTTTGAGCAGATGAGGATTAATTATGGGGTCTTGAGCAGAGGAAATACATGATCTGGCATAAGTTTTTAAAGGCTTAATCTACAATTATGTTAAAATTAGACTGGAAGAGGAAAGAATAGCAACAGAGAAATCAGATAAGAGATGGCTATTACTAAAATCCAGGAGAAATATGATGGTTCTTCTAACTAGGATATTGTTTGTGGAAATGATTTTGCATGATGGGACACAAATGGATGTGTGAGAAATGAAAGATTCGAAAACAGCTCCAGAATTTGGGGGCAAAACAGCTAGAAGCATAGAGATGTGATCGAGTGAAAGGAGGAAGAATTCTCTGGCTACAAGGGGAAAATTGGAAACCAGGAATGCTGTTTGGGGAGCTAGATATATGAGGAAAAAATTCTGGGCCAGACATGTAAACAGACTTACATTCCTTTTGTCCAAAACACAGCAAAAATGAAGGGGAAATGGAGAGAGAAAGGACTGTAAGAAAAAAAAGACGATTAGCCTTTTTTTTTAGGATGACATATTTTCATGTATTTATGAAATGGAATGCCCTTCCTGGGGTTTTTGGCCTTGCTAATATGACCATTATTGTTTATTGATCCTAAATATCTGTAAACATTTGTTGCACTATATCATATACAAAAATAGTAATTTATAGGTAAAGAGAGTTCATAGAAAGTGTACGTGTTCCGTTTAGAAATTAGTTGATATTTTATTTTTCTTAGGTGTATGTGCCATGGACAAAACATTTGAGAACAGGTCATTTTCAGTCCACCCATTTTTCTGGCCAAAAATATGCATTTTCTTCTTTAAAAATATATATTTTTGAGGGGGAGCAGAGAGGTGGGGAAACAAGGTCTCACTCTGTTGTCCAGGCTGGAGTGGAGGGTGTATGTATATGTATATCTATTTATATCTAGGTCTATACCTATATCTATATGTACACATAGAGAAATGAATTTCTTCTGACCTGTATTCCATTTTCCTCCTCCAATGGTTTAAGTAATAGTGTATTAAATATGTAGTTAGTTGAAGTTAAGGAGGTAAAGCGGTTTCTCTATTTCTGTCTCTTTAGTTACATCGTATCACTACCTATTTCACATAAGGCTCTCAGTCCTTTAGTCTCTCACCTTTTGATCTAATTGTCCCTTGCTTCCTCTTAAACATTCATTGAAAATTTCTCTATTAATTCCCATGCAAGTATGGGACTTATTTTTACATAGAGCACATAGAGGGTCACTTGTATCTGAAGATCAAAGGTATTTAAGAAAACATTGTACGTGAGATGGGAATAAGGTATTAATGCACTGTACTAAAATTGCAGTTACATAGTTTTTATTTACTGAATCCAGAGCAGAATGAACCAGGATTCTCCTTGCTGAGTCCAGTTGCTGCTTCATAATCTTTTTCAGCACAGCACCCCAAGCACGTATTACCCATCTAAGTTCTCATAACACCAGGGACCACAGTTGAAACTGACCTTTATTAAATGCTTCTTATGCGTAAGTCTCTGCACAAACTGGACTCTGGTTTTTACGTATTTAATCTTTACAATAATCCTTTTAGGTAAGCGTCATTCCCATTCTTGTTCTGTGTTTTAGGAAGTCTGAGGCTCCCTGCATTTTTGCTTGAGTCTCTCCAGGTTGTTACATTTCTCCTGGTAGAATTCCGAAGCAAGCAGACCTGTCCGAGAGAGTGCAAAAACTATTGACTTCCACAGCAAGTTTTTCATAACATGACAAAGATATCCTTCTAAGTTATTTATTTATTTAAATTTTGTTTTACTTCATGAAATATTTCAAATTTACAAGAAGATTAAATGATAATATAATACCTACCTGTGTATTAGCTACTGAGATTTTAACATGTTAACTAGGTCGCTTTTAAAATAAAGAAATTGTTATGGCTATGACTTGAGTTCTCATCCCACTACAAACCCTCAAGAGACTGGATTAGGTTCCTAACTAAATGACCCAAGGTCATGTATCCACATAGGGTTAAAACTATAGCGCTCAGGGCTTGGATCCTATATTTGCGATCCTTACCCATACTTCTCTGGCCTGGATGCCCAATTTAATTTGTGACACATGGAGATTCAGCATTCTAACTTCACGCTTGCCTCAGTATTTTTTTCCTTAAAAAGACTCCACATCATATCGGTATATACTGTCTTTTTTAAAACTTATTTTACTATTATGTAAGATAATTTTGAGAACATTATAGAAACTTTATTTCCTAAACACAATGTGGTTGGAGTTTCTGTACATTTCAACTGCTTTGTGAAATTGAATATTCTCTTCACGTGCTGAATTTCACAGGCAAGTGGCAAGAAAGTTCCAATGATTTATTACTAGATTCCACATAAGCAATTAGTGTCTGTTTTAATTTCTACAACATACTTAGGACCAGTTACAATTCCTGGCATTTAGTAGGTATCCAGTAAACATTGTAGTTATCATTGCCTGGGCAATTAATTAAATATTGAAGAGGAGTTAATTCTTTCTTAGGACATCAAATATTCTGTAATTTCAAGAGAGGAGCAAGACAGACTCATACAGAAAATAACAATAAATTTGGCTTTTTTCCAAGCGCACAGGTGCAGCCCTTGTACTGACCAATGGAAGTGGCATGGAGACAAATGCTACCAGTTCTATAAAGACGGCAAAAGTTGGGAGGACTGTAAATATTTCTGCCTCAGTGAGAACTGTACCATGCTGAAGATAAACAAACAAGAAGATCTGGTAAGATTCTGAGGTTTTTCTCAAAAAGAGGCCTTAAAAGAGTTAAGCCAGAAGATTCTAAGGATCAAGAATATCGGTCCACAGTTTTTCACACTCGTTTCAATCAGGGCCTGAGTCTTATTCCTATTGCTTTGAATGGTCCCCTGAAGTAGCTAGAAGGAGTTGTGTTCTCCAGAAATACACACCCCTTAGAAAGATAAGCAATATCACTTTAAACTCCCCTCTCAGGGAGCAAAGGTAGAATGTCCTAACTTCTTTCCTGTTTTGGTTTGGGTAGAAAAGGAAGAATATTGATGCAATGTCAGAAACATGAAGATAGTACTGCCTGCTCTTCCATTTTAAAAGTGGCAAAGCTTTTAAGTGGAAAATATTTAACTAAATTATTACCATAACCTGCAAATATATATCTTGCTTTCCAGAAGTTTACAGTCTAGGATAGATTGGTCAAGGCAAATGTGACAATAAAACTACAAATTGACATATATTTAGTTAGTACATGCAATTAAAGTACACAATTAAAATATGATTATTCTACTTTCTCTCATATTTATTATTGCCTTTGAATTGAAGTTCTTAAATAGTATGGCCATTGCTTATTTATCATTGTTTCTCTAGAATTTGGCAGAGATTTTTCTTGATAAAGAGTAGGTTATCAACAAAGGGTTGTTTAATTGAATTAAATTCTCAGCTCACTATACAAATTCTTAACATCATTCTAGTTACTTCTTAATTTCTACCTACTTCCTGAAATCTGTGATGAAAGAACCTCTGTAATTTCTCTCAGCTACTAAGACATTTTATAACCCTTTCTCGATGGCTTAATTTAGGCATCAAGCGAGGCAATTTCTTTGACTAAGACAGTGTGTCCTAGCATAAACCCTCCTAATTTTTCTTTTTCTCTCTTTTTTTTTTTTTTTTTTTTTGAGACGGAGTCTTGCTCTGTCGCCCAGGCTGGAGTGCAGTGGCCGGATCTCAGCTCACTGCAAGCTCCGCCTCCCGGGTTTACGCCATTCTCCTGCCTCAGCCTCCCGAATAGCTGGGACTACAGGCACCTGCCACCACGCCCAGCTCATTTTTTGTATTTTTTAGTAGAGACGGGTTTTCACCGTGTTAGCCAGGATGGTCTCGATCTCCTGACCTCGTGATCCGCCCGCCTTGGCCTCCCAAAGTGCTGAGATTACAGGCTTGAGCCACCGCGCCCGACCTTTCTTATTCTCTTTGATTCCTCTGCCTCCAGCATACACTGCAAACTCAGGTATAAAATTGAACTATACTATATCAGGTGGTAGGACATTTTCTTGTTAAATCTATGTAGTTATTTTTTATATGAACTTCATATATTTGTATATATTTAAATCCTTTTCATATGATTTGCTTTCAAAACTTTTAATTTGAAGGGACCCCCCTATTTAATTAGAATAAAGATTTTCAACTACAGTTATTTTCACATGTTACTCTATGACTATTGCTTGCTAATAGCTTCATTTACATTTGCAATAATCTCTCATTAAATCGGTATATTTTATTAATTATCTGAGGGGTTATGGATGTAACAATGAAACAAAGTGTATGGCCTTGAGAAACTCATTGTATAAATGGATAATTATAATAAATATTTAGATAATGTCTATGTTAAAATATTAGGAGTACACTGAGCCTGGGAGGTTGAGGCTGCAGTGAGCCATGATCGTGCCAGTGCACTCCAGCCTGGGAGACAGAGTGAGACCCTGTCCCCACCAATTCTCCAAAAATATGTATTAGGAGTGCAGAGTGAGACTAGATAGAAGGAAGCAAATCACTTTTTAAATGTAAACATATGTTAAATATGGATATTGGGAAAAGAATTACCATGTATAGGACTATACACATGTATGCACATAAATATTTATAAATAGAAATTTAAAAATTTCTTTCTCCCCTTCCTAGTCTAAGACGTAAATCATCCTTGCAAATTTTTCTTTTAGTTTTTTTCTTCCTTTCCCAGGCATTTATAAAGGTTGCTACCTCATTCCTGCACTTTTCCCTCCATATTCTTCCCTGTCCCAGAATCATTCCACATCTCTTTATTAGTCTTTCCCTCGTATTTTTATATCAACATTCATGTTTAATTCTGTGCCTTAAAAGCCATGGGTCAGGAATAAATCTGGGTTGATGTGATTTCTGCTTTCAGAATATCGAAATGTGTTCCACATTTACTAAGACAAAACGAGTTATTAAACCCGGACAAATTTCGGACAGGCCTCAGCGTCGATGCTTTTTCTCTTAAGCACGTGAGCATCTGTGTGAAGCAGGACTGGTGTGTGCTTTGAGAAAAGCGTTGGCTGGCCCATGCATGTCTGTCCATGTGTGTGATCATGCCTCCAAAGCGAAAGCTTTTCTTGTGTGCTTTCTGCAGGACTTTGCCATGTTCCAGAGCCGCTCTCCGTTTTTCTACTCTTATTGGACAGGGCTTTTGCGCCCTGACAGTGGCAAGGCCTGGCTGTGGATGGATGGAACCCCTTTCGCTTCTGAACTGTAAGCCTTCAGGATATTTTATGGGAAAGGCATTTAACAAAGATATTTTGCTTGAGTGACAGAGTTCAAGAATTTGGTCCATCAAGTATTACTCAAACTTCTGCTTTGTACTGGATACTGTGTTTGCAGGAGGATGACTGAAGATATTTGAACCATAGTGCATCCTCATTTTGGTGTGTGTGTGTGTGTGTGTTTTGTTTGTTTGTTTGTTTTTTGAGATAAGGTCTTGCTCTGCTGCACGGACTGGAGTGCAGTGGTGCAATCTCTGCTCACTGAAATCTCTGCCTCCCAGGCTGAAGCTCTCCTCTCATCTCAGCCTCCTGGGTAGCTCAGACTATGGGCGTGCACCACTACATCCAGCTGATTTTTTGTATTTTTTGGAAAGTTGGGTTTATGCTGTGTTGCCCAGTCTTGTTTAGAACTCCTGGACTCAAGCCATTTGCCCTTCTTGGCCTCCCAAAGTGCTGGGATTACAAGCATGAGCCACCGCACCCGGCCAGTGCTTGCTTTTGAACTGCTTATAAGCCATTGAGGGAGACAGATACATAGCATTAGTGAAATATCAGGGTAGTTCTCTTGCTGCTGGCAGAAGTTTGTGTCTGGGACATACTGTGGATGAGAGAAGGGAGAGACAGAGAGAGAGATCTATATGGGCGAATAAACTGAAGCCCAGGAGTCCAGGCTGTAATGGCGGTTGCCTAAAATCACACAACTGGTCAGTACCCAGAGATAGGATAAGATTTCTTGGCTTTCTGTGCATTAGTAAAATAGGGAACACATCTTTAAAAAATGCAGTCTCTGAGAAAAGATTTTCTGAAAATGTAAGGTGTAATATAAAACACTAGTCTCATATATGCCGTGAGCATTTAGATAGGAGTACACATGGTATCTGTGTTAGTCTATTTTTGCATCAGCATAAATGAATGCCTGAGGCTGGATAGTTTATAAAGAAAGGAGGTTTAATTGGTTCACAATTCTGCAGGCTGTACAAGCATCTGCTTGGCTTCTGAGGAGGCTTCAGGGAGCATTACTCATGGTAGAAGGCAAAGCAAGAGCTGGCATGTCCAATGGCTAGAGAGAACACAAAAGAGAGGGGGGTGGGAGGAGGTTCCAGGCCCTTTTAAACCACCAGATCTTGCATGAACTAACTGAGTGAGAACTCACTCATCACCAAGAAGAGGGCACCAAGCCATTCATGAGGGATCCACCCCGATGACCCAAATACCTCCTGCCAGGCCCCACCTCCAACACTGGGAATGATATTTCAACTAAGATTTGGAAAGAACAAACATCCAAACCATAACAGTATCCTTTGAAACAGGAAATTGTAATTTGTCTATCAAAATATATCACATTTAAAGCCGTATTTGAACAGACATCCTTCTTCCCTATATACAATATATCATTTATTCTCCCAGGAGACAGGATATATTTGATGTAATCATTTGTATTTTATAGTTAAGTAAACTGAGTTACAAAGAAGGTAGATAACTTTTTAAGTGGCAGAGAAACTATATAAATTTGGAGGAGAACACGTAGCTTCACTTTAGTTAGAAATGATTTTTGCTGTTTTGGGTGACCTGCTGTTTCTTTTTTTTCCCCCTTTAATAATTTATTTATTTATGTATTTATTTATTTTTATTATACTTTATGTTTTAGGGTACATATGCACAACATGCAGGTTTGTTACATACATATACATGTGCCATGTTGGTGTGCTGCACCCATTGACTTGTCATTTACATTAGGTATATCTCCTAATGTTATCCCTCCCCTCTCCCCCCACCCCACAACAGGCCCCAGTGTGTGATGTTCCCCTTCCTGTGTCCAAGTGATTTCATTGTTCAATTCCCACCTATGAGCGAGAACATGCGGTGTTTGGTTTTCTGTACTTGTGATAGTTTGCTGAGAATGATGGTTTCCAGCTGCATCCATGTGCCTACAAAGGGCACGAACTCATCCTTTTTTATGGCTGTATAGTATTCCATGGTGTATATGTGCCACATTTTCTTAATCCAGTCTGTTGTTGATGGACATTTGGGTTGGTTCCAAGTCTTTGCTATTGTGAATAGTGCCGCAATAAACATACGCGTGCATGTGTCTTTATAGCAGCATGATTTATAATCCTTTGGGTATATACCCAGTAATGGGATGGCTGGTGACCTGCTGTGTCTAAGAATGAGTGTGGAAACTTAGGGGCTGAAGAGAAAGAGGCATATGACCCTATTTTCCCAGTAAACTGATTCTGGTATCTAGACTATAATTTTATCACCCTAGGAAGAATGGGTATTTAATATTTTATTTTAGAAATAAACTGTGATTAAATTTACTTTTTCTTCATTTTTTAAGGTTCGAGATTATAATAGATGTCACCAGCCCAAGAAGCAGAGACTGTGTGGCCATCCTTAATGGGATGATCTTCTCAAAGGACTGCCAAGAATTGAAGCGGTGTATCTGTGAGAGGAGAGCGGGAATGGTGAAGACAGAGAGCCTCCATTTCCCCCCTGAAACATTAGGCGAAGGTGACTGATTCTCCCTCTGCAACTACAAATAGCAGAGTGAGCCAGGCAATGCCAATGCAAGGGCTACTTGAGACATCAGGAAATGGAACACAATCAGGAAACACTATCTCTCTGACTAGTACAAAATGGGTTCTCGTGTTTCCTGTTCAGGATCAGCAGCATTTGTGAGCTTGAGTTTATGCACATATTTAAAAGTCACAAGAAGTCTTATTCACATGCCACCAACCAACCTCAGAAACCCATAATGTCATCTACCTTCTTGGCTTAGAGATAACTTTCAGCTTTCTTTCTTCTCAGTGTCTAATATCACCTCCCTGTTTCTATGTCTTCCTTACACTTGGTGGAATGAGAAACTTTTTGTAGAGGAAATACATCGAAGTAACATCCTTTTCCCTGACAGTCAAGCAGTCCATCAGAAATTGGCAGTTACTCCCCAGATTATACCACCAAATACACAAGGCATTCTTTTTGTTTGTTTCAGTTCATACTAGTCCCTTCCCAATCTATCAGTGAAGACCCCATCTGCCTTGTCTATGCCCTGTTTCCCAACAGGGATGTCTCTTGATATGAGAATCTCAATGCCTTATAAACATTCCTTCCTGTGTCCATTAAGACTCTGATCATTGTCTCCCTTCCACAGGAATTTCTCCCAGGAAAGAAATATATCCCCATCTCAGTTTCATATCAGAACTACCGTCCCCGATATTCCCTTCAGAGAGATTAAAGACTAGAAAAAAGTCAGCCTCTTCATCTGCACCTGTAACAGTTTCAGTTCCTATTTTCTTCCATTGACCCATATTTATACCTTTCAGGTACTGAAGATTTAATAATAATAAATGTAAATACTGTGAAGTGTGTGTGATTTTACAATGGACTTGTGATTTGTGGGAAAATTCAGCATGGAAATGCTTTTCAGAATATGATGGCAATCATTATTTTCATCGTGCCTTGCTGAGAGTTTTTGGGGAATTTACAAGAGTACAGATTACACAATTATTTGGAGAAAATAAGATGTCTTTGAAATACATGTTGTCTTCAAGAGAACAGTTTTAACATTTTCCTAAAATGAAATATTTTGAGGCAAGCTTATGGCATCAACACATGGTTGATGAGGAAGCTGAGTTGCATTAGTGCACACAATTTCCAGTCAGGTAGTGGGAAATGAACAGAGACAGTGACATCTTTGTAGCTGCCCCTTTGTGAGGCACTTCTTTCTTGAGATGACTCCATGCACAAATATAACAGGGATCGTTGGGAGTGACACCATCACAGCCACCAAGTTTATTGGTTTATTGATAGTCAATTCTGAGGGTTTAATGCTAGAAAGGATAACATTATAAATCTTTGTTTTTCAACAGTGGCAACTGAGGTGCTTCAGTTTTGTTTTTTATAAACATCTATCTCATGGTAAAATGACATAGAGTAGCAATAATATGATAGAAAGAACACATTGGTGCTCACTTTCATAAATTTCATTTTGTTAGATTGTCACTTAGCAAAGACGATTGCAGATTCTTCCTTGAGAACTTTCCTTTCAATTTTCTGTTGATTTCCTTAAAATTTTCTTCAGGGTTGAGGAAGTTCTGTTGATATATTGTGTCATGCAAAGAAAACTGTATTTGTGGTTAGAAAATGAAGATTTTAGATCTCTTATTCTGATTTACTTATTAGGCAAGTCACTTTACTTCATGAAGCCTATTTCACTGCATATGAAGTAGAAATAGTTATAATTTCCTCATAATGTTACTGTTAGCTGAAATGAAGTAAATGTGAAATCAGTTTCATAGTGTGAACTTCAATATAAAATGTAAGGGAAGTCAAGAAAATATTTTTAAAAGGATCTAGCGATTTATTTTTAAATATAGGGGGGCACACACACATGCATAAGCAATGTTAAAAAGAAAAAAAAAACTTCAGCTGAATTAAATTTAAAAGAGTTTAATTGAGCAATGAAGCATTCACAAATCGGATAGCCTCCAGAGCCAGAGTAGACTCAGAGGCTCCAGAGCAGCCATGTGGTGGAAGAAGACTTATGGACAGAGAAAGGAAAACGTCGTAAAGAAAACGGAAGTGACGTACAGAAAAAGCTGGATTGGTTACAGCTCGGAGTTTGCCTTATTTGAACACAGTTCAAACAGTTGGCTACCTTTGATTGCCCAAAACACAGTGATTGGCACAAGTGTAGGCTAGGGTCTATTTACACCTCAACTTGTTATAGTTGACATTATGTACAGAGAATCCTTTAGGCTAAACTTAAAATACGTGAGAAGGCGGTGTTAGGCTAAACTTGATTTATTAATAACAACCAACTTCTTTGGAAATTTGTGTTTATGAACAAATTGTAGAAGGGCACCTACTTTGGGGAGCTAAGAGTTTTATTACCAAATATTTTTGATGATGAGTGCAGATTTTCAATGGAAGTAGTTCATATTAATAGGTGCATAACAAGAAATGAGAAGTAAGTCTGCAGTTAAGCAATTGTTATGTAAGCCTTATTGCTACAGAAGGAAAATATGACTGATAGGAGGAAGTCAAATGATTTTGTGGACTAAGTTGTAAAACAGAGACATGCACTCATTGAAGTTTTGACTCCTAGCATCCTATATAGCTGCAGTCTAGCTCAGGGATGGATGACAAGCATCTCTTTAAGTGCCATTGATGTGAAGAGTCTAGCTGCCTGCAGAGTGAGTGGTGAATGGTATGTCATTCCAAGTCTGGGACTAAGGGATAGTGTCACTTTACATTGTGAGGAGGAAAAAATAACATACATTTGACATACTTCAGCTCCTTCCCTTCGTCTTTCCCCTTAATCCCTTTGTCTTTATAGGGATTATTCTTATTCTTCTTCGTCTTTCCCCTTAATCCCTTTGTCTTTATAGCAAAACTCACAATATTGATCACAGTGTGAACAAACTTTTCAAAACAACAGAAAAAGTGTATTGCATAACATTCTCACTACACACTTTTGAAAAATCGATATTAAGAATAGGAAATAATGATAAAGTGAATTTTAAAATCTGATTTGCTAAGAACAATATCCAGTTGAGAATCAGAGAGGGGCACTGTATGAATTGGTTTTTCTGGATGAGGAGACTTTTTTCTCTCTAGGTTCTTGTTTATGTAATTCTGAAGAAATTGCAGGAACAGTCAAACGAGGAGCCCAGCCTTTCCTGGTAGAGCTGAGATCCCCGGGTACACAATAAGCTCGCTCTTTTCCTGAGGATATTGAACCTACTGTCAGGATTTATCAACAGGAAACAGGCCATGAGCCCTATAACAGCAGGAAGTGTGAGAAGGGTAATGGGGAACTTTTATTTTAAGGATGCAAACACATTATGAACAAGGTAGAAAGTCTAGTAGGTTGTCTCAGGGCCAGCTTTAATATGTGGGAGTCGACTCCGCTGTAGGGAGATTCTTACAGTATTTGAAGATTACAAACAGCAGGATCCTCTGATTTAAAGTCTGCATGACTTTTGTACACACTTCATTATATGAATAGATATTTAGGCTCGAATAATATCTATTATTATTCTACCAATATTATAATATATATATGTGTATATATATATTATACATTTAATGTACTTTAACCAAACATGTAACAAAAGCTTTTTTACATTTGCCAGACAGTTTTATTTTTAGTTTTCTTTTTGTTTGTTTAAGGCTAACTTAGAACTCAATGAAAGAGATCTAAGATGCCCAATTCATTGTTGGTGGGACTAGGATCTAAGACTGGCATACTCAGTGTTGTATTTGAAAAGCCTTGGTATCCTGGACCAACAACAACCTGCAGAGAAGAATCCCCC
>NW_012102576.1:1473632-1474576 GCF_000951045.1 Mandrillus leucophaeus | reverse complement strand
GGGTGGGTTTTCCAATGTCCTGTTCCAAATAGCAGTGTAATAGAACACTTTGAACACAATTTCTTTCAGACAGAGGATCTTAACGCATACTTCTCGCAGATAAAATACTTCCAAGTGCTGCAGTTAGACGAAAGAAGGGAACTGTTTTTGATGTATCCACAGACTTGGTTGGTTGACTGGGATATCTCTACTGGCAACCTGGAAAGGCAAGTCAGCATTTCTGAGGTTAGATTTGGGGGTTTCAGAGATGTTCCTGAGGGTAACTAATGAGATGTGTGTAGCTACTTGTTTTGTTTTGTATTAACATAGCACCTTCCTGTGGTGGTTTCGTCCTCCTTCTTCAGTAACTGCTTATTTCTCTCAATAAGGAATGTTAATATAATTTGAACAAAAACAGCATGTAAAGAAAACGGAAACATAGATACGCAAAGACAGTCCCTAAATTAGAATGTCTTTGCTGACTCTTAATTTTCAAAATACTAAGGCACCTGATTCTGCTTCTGCATCTCCCCACTGCCATTTGAAAAGCTTAATGTGGAAATGAATAGTTACTCTCTACATACTAAGCAATACAAAAGAAACACACTTGATAATTATATTATTCATCAGACACTCAAATTGTGAGGTGAATTTTCTATAAGATAATAGTAGCAGGGCTGGGAAGGAGAAAGACTTAGAAGGCATGAAGCTATTCTTAATTTTGTTAGCTTTAATCCCAATTAGGCCGGGCGCGGTGGCTCACGCCTGTAATCCCAGCACTTTGGGACGCCGAGGCGGGCGGATCACGAAGTCAGGAGATCCAGACCATCCTGGCTAACACGGTGAAACCCCGTCTCTACGAAAAATACAAAAAATTAGTCGGGCGAGGTGGCGGGCGCCTGTAGTCCCAGCTACTCAGGAGGCTGAGGCAGGAGAATGGCGGGAACCCGGGAGGCGGAGCTTGC
>NW_012102576.1:1467791-1470407 GCF_000951045.1 Mandrillus leucophaeus | reverse complement strand
GATATTAAGAATAGGAAATAATGATAAAGTGAATTTTAAAATCTGATTTGCTAAGAACAATATCCAGTTGAGAATCAGAGAGGGGCACTGTATGAATTGGTTTTTCTGGATGAGGAGACTTTTTTCTCTCTAGGTTCTTGTTTATGTAATTCTGAAGAAATTGCAGGAACAGTCAAACGAGGAGCCCAGCCTTTCCTGGTAGAGCTGAGATCCCCGGGTACACAATAAGCTCGCTCTTTTCCTGAGGATATTGAACCTACTGTCAGGATTTATCAACAGGAAACAGGCCATGAGCCCTATAACAGCAGGAAGTGTGAGAAGGGTAATGGGGAACTTTTATTTTAAGGATGCAAACACATTATGAACAAGGTAGAAAGTCTAGTAGGTTGTCTCAGGGCCAGCTTTAATATGTGGGAGTCGACTCCGCTGTAGGGAGATTCTTACAGTATTTGAAGATTACAAACAGCAGGATCCTCTGATTTAAAGTCTGCATGACTTTTGTACACACTTCATTATATGAATAGATATTTAGGCTCGAATAATATCTATTATTATTCTACCAATATTATAATATATATATGTGTATATATATATTATACATTTAATGTACTTTAACCAAACATGTAACAAAAGCTTTTTTACATTTGCCAGACAGTTTTATTTTTAGTTTTCTTTTTGTTTGTTTAAGGCTAACTTAGAACTCAATGAAAGAGATCTAAGATGCCCAATTCATTGTTGGTGGGACTAGGATCTAAGACTGGCATACTCAGTGTTGTATTTGAAAAGCCTTGGTATCCTGGACCAACAACAACCTGCAGAGAAGAATCCCCCCACTACAGCATCTGTGTGGAAAGCAGCATTATTGCTGAGGAGATCTGTAGGAGCTGAAGTCTGCTGTGCTATAGATAAATTCTAATTTGAAAATACTGCATCATACAACGGGATGACATCAGTTGAAGAATGTTTGCCTTTTGCTTTATTGTACTTTTTAAAGAATGATCATAAATGCTTCATATCCTTTCTCTAAACGTAGTTCCATGACAATGCTTTGAAGAATCTTTAAGGCAAACAATCTTTGCTAGTAAATTCCGCTATTGTTTCTCCTTTATTCCAGGTTATTACATTCAGCTGCCAGCTGTCGGCTGTAAAAATCGAACATAGGAGACAATATATGCTGTGTTTTCTCTGCTATTCTCCTTTTTCAGGTTCGGCAG
Source organism: Mandrillus leucophaeus (assembly GCF_000951045.1). Classification (NCBI taxonomy): domain Eukaryota; kingdom Metazoa; phylum Chordata; class Mammalia; order Primates; family Cercopithecidae; genus Mandrillus; species Mandrillus leucophaeus. Next base: position 1,469,193 of record NW_012102576.1, on the reverse strand, counting down.
AAAATTAGAGAAAAATCTCTTTTACTTAAACTCCCACATTTAAACTCTAGGTCAAGGTAAATAAGCAAAAACATGCTCTTCTCATCCTTACACAACCTTAGCCATTGTAAAAGGACATTTAGGTAAGAGGATATTTAGTTTCATTTAAATGATTTCCGGTGACTCAGAGAATTAGGTTTTATTTTTACTTTATATATTTAAGTGATGTCTTTACGCTTAGGAAGAAAAGATGATAATCTAATGAATCTCAGCTCCTCCTTGTGAGAAATGAAGAATTAAATAAACTTATATTGAATTAAGCAAACATTTATTGAGAACCTACTAAGTGGTAAGGCATTCCTGTAGGGATGGTAAGTGGTAACAAGTAATGTAATAATAATTAAGGAATCTGTTCTTTCTGTAGATCACAAGGTACTTTGCTATTAATCGTCTCTTGGGGATAAGATAGTCCATGCTTCAGGGAGCCTACAGACTTAGGACAGAGAATGTCTATGGATTTATTTGAGGAGAATCCATTAACTTTAAAGCAGATATTCTCTCCAAAGAGTTGCTGACATTTTACCCATAAACTTTAACTTCTCAATATCCCTGCAACAGGAACAAAAAAAGGGATCATTTTTGTCTGGGATGCACAAATAAAGGTTGATGTGTAGAGATGACTGGTTATATCGTCCAGAGAACAAAACCAAGCACTGATAGAGTGTTCAACTCTATGCAAGACTATTCTCGGCACTGACATATATTTACAGTCTAATCCTCATACAATATTTTGAAGTAAGTTCTGTTGTTATTTTACAACGAGGCAATTGAGGCACTGAAAGCTGTAATCGAAAGTGCTGGCGTGTTAACCCTGAGGGACCAGACCATGAGCCCTTTGATTTGTGAATGGTAGGGATGGTCATTGAGAGGAAAGAGAGAATTCACAGAATTCTCTGGAGAACATTCTGATCCTGGCATCCCGACTATTCCTTCTGCTTATGTCCAATTCTAGTAGTTCATCTTTCTAGTAGAAATCGAATCTTAAAAAGTACATTGTCTTACAGGCTGCAGATAGAAATCTGTCTTTCTTTCAATTTGGAAATTCATATCTCTGTTCTTCTATCCTATCAGTCTGATAACATAATGCCTGAAAGGCTAGAAAATGCATGGAAAGATCTCACAGACGGTGAATTTAAAAGGCCAAATTTATTTATTTATTTTAAAAATATTAGTCAGCTGTAACTACTTCACCTCCCCCAACAACATAGATCTGTACCTTGTGTGAAATTTACAGTCATTCTGGGCTTTAAACAATAAAAATGATTTCCGTGCGTTTGTTCTTAATTCTTCGGGGTTTTGTCCTCCGTAGCTCTAAATAAGTTTTATTCTTGCAATGTGAACAATATCGAATGAAATCTGGACG
>NW_012102576.1:1405334-1466761 GCF_000951045.1 Mandrillus leucophaeus | reverse complement strand
GGAGGCGGACCTTGCAGTGAGCCGAGATCGCGCCGCTGCACTCCAGCCTGGGGGACAGAGCGAGACTCTGTCTCAAAAAAAAAAAAAAAATCCCAATTAGCCGCCTGTAACATTATCATGCTGCTTGTCCCTTGGAGAAAATTCATGATACAAGGTAAAATAAACTTTTGAATTCCCTCATGTTTCTAACTTTTCTTGTAGCATTTTACTCAGAGACTTACAGGCCAGGAGAAGGAGGGGAGCCATCTTGCCAAAGCCAGCGTCCGCTGTGTCCATCCTGAGACAACCCCACCCAGTAATCGTAGCTTCCTCTCATCTTCCTCAAGCTGCCAGTGATAAAATCCTATAAGAGATAAGACCTGAACTGTGAAATGAGAAAACAAACAAACAAAACTCTAGTGAAATATAAAGTGTGACATTGTGCCTAGCTAGAAATTAATGGGAACTTGAAATCTGGAAAAAGAGAGAAGGGAGTATTATAAAAAAGTGCAGATACATTCTTTAGACTATTTTCTATTGCTGTGTGATCCATGTGGTGTTAAAGACTATGAAAAAAATAAACAACTGGGAAATTTCAACATATTCAGAGCCCGGCAGGTAGTATACGTCAAAAAAAAAGAAAGTGTTATACTGAACCTTCAATATCAAAAGTAAAAATATTCTTGACATCATAGACCACATAGAATAGTCTTTCTCAGAATACTTCGATGTGGAAAAATAGTTCATGAGATTCCAGGAGTAACTTAAGTATGAGCACATTCGGTTAGAAGAAGCATTCTAATTTGTGTCATCAAATTTACACGTAAAATAACTTTTTGAGCATATAATTGTAATAATTTACTTCAAGTGTTCTTGATTTGTTGCATATCCTTAACAAATTATTTTCTCATGATTTTTGTTGAAATGAACTTCATCTAATTACTGAATATAGCAGGTATACATTTTTCATAGCACCTAAGTGTGCAATTTTGCATTCTATTTCACATATATTTATGGGTAGAATGAGTTCAAGGAAACATCTTATTGTTCACTTGTTTTATTTTATTATTATTATTATTTTTGAGATGGAGTTTTGCTCTTGTTGCAAAAGCTGCAGTGCAATGGCACTATCTCGGCTCATTGCAAACCTCTGCCTCCTGGGTTCAAGCAATTCTCCTGCCTCAGCCTCCCACGTAGCTGGGATTACAGGCTCCCACCACCATGCCCGCCTAATTTTTGTATTTTTAGTAGAGACAAGGTTTCACCATGTTGGCCAGGCTGGCCTTGAACTCCTGAGCTCAGGTGATCCACCCACCTTGGCCTTCCAAAATGCTGGGATTACAGGTGTGAATCATCCCACCCAGCCTATTCACTTCTTAAGATGTTGGTAAACTAGATTTAATGCCAATTAAACATTTCATTTAGCAGATACTTATTTTTCAAGACCTATTTATTTCATGGCATCACTTCAGTTTTTATACTTGTTTTTTCTTGATAATTACAAGATTATTATAGGTTGTTATATTTGCCTACAGCATTGAAAATAATACATTTAAAACATATCTGCAACTATAATGTACGTACATCTTGAAGTGGATTATCATGCTATGAAATAGTATTCTCCTTATTCCCTCCTTTTTTTAATTAACCAAGGACATAGAACAAACATATTCTTCTCAATTTCAGATAACTATCCTGTTTTTATGTTTTCCCATTAAAAAGAAAATAAAACATACGGATTCTAACTTTGTCTCTTTTAAACCTTTATTTTTACAATTATACTGCTGTTATACAATATTAAGGAACTTTATCTTATGAGAATGAGGGATTTCTTTTAATAAGTAAAATGGTATTTTCAGAATAACATGAGACCACAAAACAGTGTTTACCATTTCTTCTTTGCTCTCTATTTGTAGCAGTGTGGAACCTTCCTTTAAACAATTCTCTTGACTGGTGTGCCAAATTTTCCAATGTTCAGAGACATAGTAACAGCTTTCTCTGTTCTGAATCCAGTTGTTTGGACAAGGACTGCAGTTATGGGCTTTGAATATAAACATTTTACTTTAGTATCTTATTGTAAAATATTAACAACATATATCACCCAAAAAGCCCCTTGCCTCACCCTCAGTGAGGCTGAATCCCATAACATAATGGTTCACATGATGTAGCACTTACCAATTTCAGCTTCTCTGAGGCTCAATACAGTAAGATTCATGTAATACGTTCTACATGCAATGGGCCTTTAACTTAAATATGAAATTAATTGTGGGATATATTTAACTAATTTTTTTATCTTCTATAATAGTTAATCTGATTATTCCCGTTTTATCAGTCTTTCCTTTCTTTGAATTCACATCATTTATTGTCTTCACTTATTTGCTTATTGTTTCATGTCGGTTAATCTTACTGCCCCAATTTAGCCAGAAATGTACTGGACCATTGCATGGATTGAATCATAAGCCTTGAATTTATGTTTAAATTCTGAGAGCTAAACAAGGAAATATTTTATAGATAATGGAGAGAACAAGTAATCCACCTTAAGAAGTGATTTGAAAACATGCAGGTGAGGAAAATTGGAGAAGAACATAAGTGAACAATATGCTTAGTTTAGGACTCTGATACAACTAAGAAGTAAGTCTTAATGTTTAATCAGTTTTATGGAACCTGTTTTAAGATGGAATATAGTCACAAAAGAAGAATGGTCAAATATGTAAAAGGGGGACCAAAGACCGAGAATTTGACCAAGTGTTTCTGGCACAGGTTTATAGAACGAAAGACACTGAAACTTCCACAACTCTGGTTTCTAGACAGTCCCTGTATTTAGGCTAAGAAATAACTCATCAGTAGCTTCCATGGGCCAGATGTTGACTTGTTTAAAGCTCTTCAATACCTTTTGTTTGGAATCCCTGCTAACCAATATCCTGAACATTGTTAGAGTTATAGTATAAATAATGTAGACAATGGTATTTGTGACGTTGAAGAACGTGTTGGATTTGTAGGTCTCCAAAATGGATGTTGTTGTTCTATTGAAGGTTGATGGCTCAGAGGTGGTTCTCACTCGAGTTTGCAGTGGTCTGCTGCATATAGAGCCATTGTTGGGCACACAGTGATCCTTCAAATACTTGATTAAATTTTAATCAGAAAGAACTATGGTTGATTTTTGACATCTCTCATTGGCAATTATGTAAATGGTATCCAGTCTAGGAAAGTTAATTCTCTAAACTATATGTACAAGCATTATGAAATGCCAATTAAGTAACCATAGAATACTTGACAAACTATATGACAGGTAGAAATAGACTGCATTAGGTTTAAAATGCTTGTAAAGCATATAAAAGATTAAACTGGAGTAAATTCATAGAATTTTAAAAAAGAGCTAGGTCCTGCATCGTAAAAGAATTTTGTGGTAAATACTCATTTTCAAAATGAATTTTTCTGCTCAAAGCTATCTAAACTTGAAACTAAAACAGTATCTAAATATATTGGGAAATTTGGAGCTAGAATTAAAATACCCTTACAAATTTGAATGGCTGGATAAAACAGTGTCTTTTTGTGTGTGTGCGTGTATTTTTTTAATCCGACCCACTAATTGCACACACACCTCTTTGGCATTTGACAGTACCTTTCCTTTAGTTGTATTCTTTTGGATCCCTGGTGTTTCCACATAGTATTGGATGTTATAATAAGATTGAACTAAAGAGTGATCAAAATTATGTTACTCTTATTATGAAATCCTAACAGTTTTGCAGAGAACAAAATGTGTGTCACTGTTTCTTTTGAGGTATTGGTGTATATATTTAGATGTATACAGTGGAAACTGATTTTTATCCATTACCTGAACTAAAAGAGCTTTGCATGAAGGTTTGACAAAATTTCATCTGAAGGACATGGCTTCTCTTCCATTCTGTAAAGTTTAGCAGTGCCCTCTCTTGTTGGATGAGTTTTTCTTGCTGCTGCATCGCAATGGTGGACACCTGTAACACTTCAAATGACAGCAATCATTCCTAACAAAATACTGACATTTTATAGCAAAAGAATCCTTCAACACAGACTAAAGACAACTACAAATTACTATTATTTTTGAGACTTGAATTTGTATTATTTTAGTTTTTGCTTAAAATTTACATTGTACAAGAATCAAACACTACAAAGGACGTGGAACAAAACTTCTCTTTGCACCCCTTTTTAATTCACTCGATTTTACTCCCCCCAACCAGATTTACCAATTTAATTTTTATTATTTGGGAGCTTTTGAATGTTACACATAAAACAAAATGAAACTTCACAAATGAAAGCAAATGAATATAAAACTCGCTCTCTCCCCTTAACACAAATGGTAACAATATCTTTACATGGTTTTGCACCTTTTGTTTTATCATTAACATACATATTTGAACATAGTTCCATATCAGTACATAGACATGTAGAATTATAGTACAATGGCACAACCAGGATATTGACATTGATACAATCAAGAAACTCGGCTCCTCCATTACCATCAGGATCTGTCCTTGCCCTTTTATAAGTACACCCACTTCCCTCTTGCCTTCATCCCTTGTTTACTCCTGGCAATCACTAATTTGTGTTCCTTGTTTATCACATGAATGAAATATAAATGGTATCTTACAGTACGTAACCTTTTGCTCTTCACTTCATTCACTCAGAATAATCCTCTGGAGATTCATGCAGACTGTTGTTTAAATAAATAGCTCACCTATTTCGTATTGTTGAGTAGAATTCCATGATATGGACTATCACTACTAGTTTAACTGTTCACCCACTGAAGGACATCCGGGTAGTTTTCAGGTTTTAGTCATCATAAATAGAGCTACTATAGGCACTCATGTACAGGTTTTTGTGTGAACATAAATTTTCGTTTCTGTGAGGTATACGCTCAAGAATGCAGTTGCTGTGTTTTAAGGAAGTGTGAAGTTTAGATTTTTAAGAAATTGCTACACTATTTTCCACAGTGGCTACAGCATATTACATTTCCACCAGGAATGAGTGAGTGATCCGCTTTCTCTGTAGCTTGACATGCATTTGATGTTGTCACTCATTGTTATTTTAGCCATTCTGATTATGTATGTAGTAATATCTCACTGTAGTTTTAATTTGCATTTCCTTAGTGGCTAATGACATCGAACATCTTTTCTTGTGCTTATTTGACATTTGTATATTCTCTCTGGTGAAATGTCTTTTCATGTCTTTTTGCCATTTTCTCATTGGATGTTCTAGTTTTTTACTGTTGAGTTTTGAGAGTTCTTGGTACATTCTAGGTTCTAGTCCTTTGTCAGATATTGATTTACAAGTATTTATTCCCAGTCTGTAACTTGTCTTTTATTTATTTACTTATTTATTTTGTAGAGATGGGGTCTTACCTTCTTGCCCAGGATGGTCTTGAACTCCTGGACTCAAGGAATCCCAAAGTGCTGGGATTACAGGCATAAGCCACCACACCAGGCCTGTAACATGTCTTTTTATCCTCTTCCTAGTGTTTTTTGCAGAGTACGTACATTTCATTTTGATGAGGTCCATCCAGCTTACCAATTTTTCCTTTCATTAATCATTTTTTGATGTAAGTCTAAGAATTATTTGTGCACCTTTAGATTCTGAAGATTTTGTCGTATATTTTCGGAAAGTTTTATAGTTTTATGCTCTACATTTAAGACTGTGATCTATTTTGAGTTAATTTTTAATTTTTGTGTAAGGTATAAGACTTAGGCTTATTTTCTTTTTCTTTTCTTTTTTTTTTCCTATGGATGTCTAATTTCTCCAGCATTATTTGTTGAAAAGCTTATCCTTCTTTCAATTGATTTGCACTGCTGAAAAAATCATTTGGACATATTTGTATGAGTCTATTTCTGGATTCTTTATTGTATTTTATAGCTATCTTTTTGTCCACTATTAATAGAGGTTTTGGAATCAGGTAAATTGATTCTACTCAGTTATATAATTGGTTTAAAATAAGTTTATGATATGTTAATCATTATCAGATTGTGGCTATTGAATAGACATATTGTATAGAGAGAATGGCATCAAGAAAAATTAATTAGTGGATTAAGAAACAAATCAAAACACCTATGCATGTCAGCCAGACCTTTAGGATTAAAAATCCTCTCTTAAAGAGAAACAGAACAAAAGAGGAGAACAAATGGGCAAATCTCTAAAATTATGTTCATATTTTTAACCACAAAACGGAGGTAACCAAGATCACACACAAAAATCTTCTGACCAAGACAGGCTGGTCGCAGTGGCTCTTGCCTGTAATCCCAGCATTTTGGGAGGCTGAGGGGGGTGGATCACTTGAGGTCAGGAGTTCGAGACCACCATGGCCAACATGGCAGAGCCATGTACTAAGAATACAAAAATTAGCTGGGCATGGTGATGTGCATGTCTAATCCCAGCTACTCAGGAAGCTGAGGCAGGAGAGGTACTTGAACCCAGAAGGCAGAGGTTGCAGTGAGGTAAGATCATACCCCTGCACTCTGCACTCCGGCCTGGGCAAAAGAGTAAGAAAAGAAAAGAAAAAAAACCCATTTAATTACATACATATCTACATATTCTGATCTGTTTTACTTATCAACATTGCTGCTGAGAAGAAAATACCAGACATCAAAAGCCATGGACTAGACAAAGCAGATGTTTATGCCCTGTCCGTCTGTGGATAACTAAAAAAACTCAGGCTGTCAGCTGCTTGGAGTTTTTTCCCTCTTTTTAGCAAAATGATGGATCTAACCAGAGTCGAGTGTAGGACAATGATGCGCTAATTTTATCCTATTAATGATCTGGCATGTTTAGACATTGAAAAATAATAATTTTCCTCTTAGATTCAATATATAATTCTAAAATTTTATATTTAGATGCTTTTTTAGATTAGCCATATTATAGAAGCTGTTGTTGTTTGTTTATTACTATCTGAACAGCTTATACTATATGAAACTGTAATAAAACTGGAGAAAGAGAAATGAGACTTCTCTTCAGAGTTTCACCCTAAATGGGAAGCAAAATATAGCACCTTTATTGGGGTTGAAGTTGTAATAAATTTGCAATGAGGACTAAAGACAAAACAATATAATTACCTAGAGAAAAATAACAAAATACTTTTAACGTCCCCCAAATAAAATTATTTGTTATATGATCTTATACCTAATTATACCTAATTGATGAATCAAGAAAATGAACAGTAAAAACAAATAAAAAAGCTGATTTCTTAGAAAATATTTTGAACTATAGAGTTTTTTTAATAAAAAAATTAATGGCATAAATAATGTAGAAAAATTAGAAAATGTGAAATAGTAGGAAGACAACTGAAAATTAAGTCTACTTACTTTGAAACCTACCACTCAAATATGGCCATTAGTATTTGGTTTATATCTATTGAAACTCTTTCCTATGTACATATATAGAAAAGTATTTTATATACAACCTTTCGAAAACCATATTTTTATTTAAATGTCTTTTTAGAAATCTGCTGCTTTCATGAGAAAATATTTCATAACCATATTTCCAAAACAATAACAATGGTTCTAGAAGATTTCTTTAAATAATGGCATTGTATTCTTTTATATAAATATGACTGAATTAATTTTGCCAGTCCTTCTATTGTCAGGTAGGAATGAACTGTCCTTTGGTAATATATATGAGTAATTTGTAATCAGCACTTTCATTATATTCATGTTATGATACTTTTAAATAACAGGTTATAATTTTCATTTACTACTTTTTGTCAGAACATGGTCCTATTTAAAAAATATATATATGTATATAAGTTAAATATGTTTTGACATTTGTCTTACAAAGCAAGTTTTCACAAAGAGAATTGGATGTAACATTTTAATTTAAAATGGAACATAATCAAAATGGAATATTTATTAAAAAATAAACATGACTTTTGTAACTCAAAGCCTACTGGCTACAACTTAATCTATAACCAGCTGGGACAAGTAATTAGTTATTGAACAGAATGTTTCACATGAAGAAGCTGCTTATTGCTTAACACAACAGTTTCAATATGGTAACTGGTTGTATTTTTTTAAAGCCCTAAGTGTTAAAAATGTATAAGAAGACCTAGGCAAATTATAAATTTTAAAACAACAACAATAAAAATTAATAGTCACTACACTTGAACAAAAGCTAAAGGAAAATATACTTTACATCTGTATAGTGATATTTAAGTTTTGTAAGTATACATTTTTAGCTATTAAGACAAAATTTAAAAAGCAAAAACTTTTATTTGTAAGAATTTTCTAGAAATTGGAAGTCTTAAGCACATGGTTTTCTAGCTATGTTTCTTTTATCCTCATCAAAGTAACATTTTCTTCATATAATTTGTGTTTGGGGAGTTAACTTTTTTTAAAGATACACTACATTCATAGGATTAAAACATTAAAAAAAATCCAAAAAGTAAACATTGAAATATCTTTTTCTGCGCATCATCACGATTTATCTCACTCCTCTTGCCCTCACTTTCAGTATTTCTTATATAACCTTCCATTGTTTGTTTAAATTCAAGAAAATGTCCATTTTTAGTCAAATTGTAACATAGCATATACATTTAAAAATAATTTCAGCTTTTATTTAGATTCAGGGGGTACATGTGCAGGTTTGTTACTCAGGTATATTGCATGATGCTGATGTTTGGGGTACAACTGATCTCATCAGCCAAATTTTAAATGCCGTTTTTTTGCACTTTACATACAGAAGTGTTTCTTCTTTCTTTTGTTGTTCTTGCTTCCAGGTATTCTGTTGTGTAGATGATGTACCCTTATTTATTAACATGGTCTCTCATCAATGTGGTGGGTATTTGAGACTTTTCCCCTATTGTTAAATTGCAGGTTTTCCATAGAAACAATTTCCAAAAGTGGTGCTGCTGGGTCACAATTAAGACAGTTTAAAATAACTCATCATCTTAGGAATATGATTTATAGGTTTCATATAAAGAGATTTCCTTTACTAGACCGAGAAGACACTTACGTATACACTGAACAGCATATCTTTTGACAACATGGAAAATGTAGAGTGTATTTTTTTTTTCTTTTTGAGACAGAATCTCGCTCTGTTGCCCAGGCTGGAGTGCAGTGCTGCGATCTCGGCTCACTGCAACCTCCACCTCCCTGGTTTAAGCAATTCCCCTGCCTCAGCCTCTGGAGCAGCTGGGATGACAGGCGCATGCCACCACTCCTGGCTAATTTTTTGTATTTTTAGTAGAGATGGGGTTTCACCATGTTGGCCAGACTGGTCTCGAACTCCTGACCTCAGGCAATCCCCCTACCTTGGCCTCCCAAAGTGCTGTGATTACAGGCGTGAGCCACCACACCTGGCCTAAAGTGTATTCTTATAATCATCCTTATTATGTAATATATGATTTTTGTCTATATAGTAGAAAAAATATTTGGCAATTGGAGACTATAGATTTATGTTTATATAAAAACCAAATTATATATCCCATTCACTTGACAACACTGCTTCAAGATGTTGCATCTTCAATTAATTTTTGTTTTTAATTGGAAATGATTTTATACTTTAGGTTTCAAAATCTTCTTACCCCAAATAATTATTTGTAAAATAACATTGAAATTCATTACATAGAATTAACATTTAAACAGTACTTTTAAATATTTGCAATGCAATTTAAATATGAATTCTTATATTGTAGAGGTACAATGAAGCTTGGCAATGTGTCATTAAAAGTCCTCAATTTTTGCAGAAGTGGATTATTAGATGTTAATTGACTTAACTGGTCTTTTAGATATAAACTGTTTCTATTGTGTTTGATAAACAAGTATTTAATATGTATGCTTCTTAAAAAATGAACTCACATTTGCCTAAAATATGTATTTTTTAATAAGACACAAAGAGAGTAGATAGAGAAAAAGAAAGCTGTCTTGAAGTTCTAACATTTTTGTTAAGCTGTGAAACTTTATTTGAGGAGATAGACAAAGTAACAATCACTGATTAAGCTCTTAGCAATTCTTAAAACCTTCCTATAAAAACCAGCAGAATATGAAGCTCATGACATTACCTGAGCAAGATCAAACTTCCCATATTTTGTGAGTGCGAATCTGAACCTTTCCCTTCCTTATTCTCAGAGTTCATAATTCTTCCTCTCCGGCTGATGTCTTTTAGATAGAGATATGATTTGCCAAGGCATATAAGAAACAAACATCTATCCAAACAATACCCTTCACCTCTGTCTTTTAATGTACATTTTTCTTAGTACTAGCATGAGTGATGTTAGAGGTTCATAGTTCTTTTTCTGGAAACAGAGGCTCTGTAATTATTAAATTTTATAAAAATTGCACTTGTCAAACATGAAAACATTTCTTCTATTTGGACTGAAAAGCAATGTGGTTAAATGTGGCCGAACAAAGCTCTCGGTTTGCATTAAACATTTTAACTTGAAACTTGCCTAATATAAATACTCTTTAAAAGTCAAATTTAAATTAAATATGTATTAGAAACAGAAAAGCAGAATGGGAAACCTTTCAAATTGCATGCTTTAGCACGTTAGCATGACTCACAGATTGAATCAGAATATGTTATTATTTTCACTGTTTCTCCCAGAGACCTACAGCACATAATTTGAGTTAAAAAACATGCAATAGATCACTGAAAGTTATCAGTGGCATCCAAGTGCTCAGAGAGTTCTATCAAATGCTTGAAATTTGAGGCCATTATTTTACATCATTTATGTGCATTCACATATTACTTAATTGATTTTCCATCCATTTATAAATTATGAACTTCTATACATAATTATATACATATATCATTATATATAAGCTATTTGTAGTGTATAATACATATATCAATATAGGTTATTTTGAAAATATATTTTTGTACTTACACTTGACGCCCAAGAAAATGGATGCTGTTAATAACCCCATGCAGAAAATACATGAAATCACCATCACAAGACACCATGCTCCTAACCATGGAATAGGAAAAATGAAACAAAGTTAGAGAAAGTAGATAAAAAAGATGGGGCAAGGATGGACTGAGATTGAGTAAAAAAAGAAATTAACATTGGCATTTCTACTGAGAGTTGTTGGGGCCTGGAATGTGTAAAAGAAAAGGAAAAAGAGAACCTTTGCTCAAATGCATTGAAATGCAACTTATAACTTGGAATACATGTGATATGGAAATTGCCAAATTAAATAGATTTAATAGTATACTTCTGTTATCCTTTGATGTCACACCTTATCAACGAATTATATGTATTCTTTTCCAACCATCTTTTAGAGATTCCCCCAAGCCAAATGCTAGCTTTATCTTTTGAGATAAAAAATGCTGTGTCACATCTCCCCATCTCTTCAGTTACTTGAACATGATTAAATAAAAGAAAGATACACATTTTAAATATATACTTTTAAATATGCATTTTTGGAAGACGAACAAGTTTTCCAAGGTAATTTTACAAACCTGCAGAGAGGAAAAAAAGAATTATGTGATTTTTTTGTATACAAACACTAATCAGAGAAAAATAGTTAAAATTTATCTTTGGATATTGTGATAGGCAGAGAAACGCCCCTGCCTCACATGCCAGTGTCATAATTACTGGAACTTGTAAGTTACCTTATGTGGAAAAGGGACTTTGAAGATGTCATTAAGTTAAGGATTTGGGATGGGAAGATTAACCTGAATTATCTGGGTCCTCTTTAAGTGAGAGGTAGGATATTGGAGGGATAGCATGGCATGATAATGGAGGCTGAGAAACATTTAAAGACATTATGTTGTTGGCTTTCAAGACAGAAGAAGAGTCCATGAGCCAAGTAAAGCAATAAATGCAGCTCTAGAAACCAGAAAAGACAAGGTATAGATGCTTCCACTAGATCCCTGCCAACACCTTGGTTTCAGCCCATTGAAATCCATTTTAACTTGTGACATCCAGAGCCCTAAGATAATAAATTTACGTTCTATTAATCCCCTAAGTCTGTGTGATTGGTTACACCAGCAGACAGGAACTAATATGGATATTAAATGATGCAGACAGAACTAATCACTGTAGCCAACAACTCTAGGCCAATGAGATCTTGCCAGTTTTTCAATCTATGTTTTCTCTTTTTATTTGTTAGTATTTATCAGATAATTTGCAGAATGTTTTAATAGGACTTCAGTTAATTAAAGTTGTATTTTTTCACAAATTTCCCAAATCGAGGTCTTCTTTTTCTTTTCCAGAGAGGCAGAGGAAAAAACAGTTCCACATACTTATCAAGTTAATTGCTCTTTTTATTTTTCACCTTTACTTACTCCTTCTCCACTTCATTAGCATTTCACGGATGTTACAGTACCCTTAACTAGACTATCTCAGATTAGAATAAGCATCTTGGCCTCATGATAGAGCAGAAAAAAACAAAACAAAACACAAAGAACAAAAAACATGAACCCTAAAGTCTCACACAAAACAGCTAGAACTGGTTACCTGAACATTTGTTGGAAGACAGACATTTCTGGTAAGTGTTTGGTGCTGGACTATCCCACTGAAGAGAGGTGTATATTTCTTCCTCATGCATGTCTGAGGTGCTTTGATAGGAAAGCAGTCCACACAGGAGGCTGGAACAAATAACTCCTCTTGTGGTTTGGAGCAGGTTGGTGAAAGAACTGAAATTGGTTACATTTTCACAGTAGTGGGAAACTATATTTGTGTTTAAGGAGTAGAATAGATGCACCTTCATTCAGAAAGTGGAAGTTGATCAAGTCTAAGCCAAAACACAACTTGGTGAAAAAGGAAATGAGAGAGAACTGAATTCAGAATGGCCAATGATAGAACATTTTTTATATGGTTTCCAAAATGTAGCAGATGTTGAAGGTGATAGCAGTGAGTTCAGAAGAAAAAGATGTAAGTGCAAAGAACGCACTTGCATTTGGTATAGGAGATGAAGCATAGGGGTGACCTAGATAGTAAAGATATAAAGATAACTCACATTGGGCAAACCAGGGTGTAAAGAGTGGGAGATAACTGGATAGCCTCAAACAACAAAGCTAGGAAGGGATTTCAACCTTAAGCTAAATTTACATACTGTATATTTGTTGGTGTAATGCTAGTTACTGTGATAAATAAACCTCAAAATATCAGCAACTTAACACAATAAAAGTTTATATCTTACATAATGTTTTAGCTCCAGGAATCCTAGTTAGTGATAGCATTCCTCCAAATGAGACTTGGGATTCTTTCATCTTGTGAGACATTGGAGTCCTTGACTTCCATCCACTGGGAAAGAAAAGAGAAGGTGATGAATCCACACCTGCTCTTGAAAGCCATAACCTAGAATAGCATGTCTCACATTCACATCCACCAAAGGCATGCCCACTTTTGGACACAAGATTTGAGCTTGCAAAATGTATTTTTTGCCTGGACAGCAAACTCTTGATGACCACTTCACTCTAGAAGGAAAGCATGAACTATTTAGCTGACAAATGGCCATTTCTGCCACATCTTGTGACTATAGCATCAGAAATTTGAGACTTTTAATCATCATTCATCGTTTGACCACTTGTCTTTATGGCCAAAGGTTATGTCTAAGTAACATAGTCTACGAGTCCCAACATTATGCAAAATTACACTGTTTGTTTTTGTTTCAGTATCTCACTGGATTCATCAGTCTTTTCCCTAGCAATCAGGCCCCCAGAAAGAAACAAAGGGCATACTCAAGGGGTAATCTAAGGGCATTTAATTAAAGGACTGTATATAAAGTTTCGGGAAGTGTTAAGGGAACCAAAAAGGGGTGTGACATATGCACTGGGAAGCTGTCAGGTCACCTGAATAATTAAGTTGAAAATGTTTATTGGAACTGCATGACCTGCCTGACAAAGGCCCTGGACTAATATAGAGAACGTGTACCTTTGCCAAACCAACACATGGCAGGGGGAGAGCCCGTCAAATTAATACCCTACCTCTGATCATCAGTGCCTTCCATTGGCTGAATTTACAATTCAGGGGCCAAGTTTATGTGCTCTGATAATGTGTTCATTTGAGTTCAGCCTCTCAAAACACAAGTTGGAAGTGAGATAATCCCCAGGGGCAATTGAAGAGAATATCCAGCCCATTCACATATATATATTTTTAGATGGAGTTTCACTCTTGTCGCCCAGGCGGGAGTGCTGTGGCCCTATCTTGGCTCACTGCAACCTCTGCCTCCTGGGTTCAAGCAATTCTCCTGCCTCAGCTTCCCAAGTAGCTAGGATTACAGGCACCTGCCACCACACCCAGCTAATTTTTGTATTTTTCGTAGAGATGGGGTTTTGCTGTGCTGGCCAGGCTGGTCTCAAACTCCTGACCTCAGATGATCCACCTGCCTCAGCCTCCCAAAGTGCTGGGATTATAAGCATGAGCCACTGTGCCTGGCCCCATTCTTCAATATTTTATGTGATGCTCACATGACCTGAGATTCACATCTGAAAATTAACATAACTTAATCCCACATAGCCTTGAAGTAGGGTCACTTCTATCTTGAGGAGAAACAGACGAAGAAATCATAAGCATACCAAATGTACATTGAGACTAATGTTAGGAACACGGTAACAGAAGCATAAGTTGTCATTAATTTCCAATTGTTCTCAACTTTTATCAGCACTAAATGTCAGGCTCAGAAAGACTCCTTTTCCCCAAATATAGAACATTCCCTGATAAATTTCATCGTATGGAGCCATTGGCTTCTCCTAGTGCAGGATTAATATGTTCCCTTTATTACTTTTGATGTTTTTAATCGTACCTTTATTTATTGTTAATTATATTCCAAGTACTATTTTCAAGAACTTATACATAAATTATTTTGATTATTACCAATGGATCAATGAAATAGGCGCTATCATTAGCATCGAGTACAGGCATATCTTGTTTTATTGAGCTTTGTATTATTGTACTTTGCAGATATTGCATTTTTTAAAAGTGAAGATTTGTGGCAACCCTCTTTCAAGCAAGTCTATCAGTGCCATTTTTTCCAACAACCTATGGTTACTTTATGCCTCTGTGTCACATATTGGTAATTCTCATACTATTTCAAAACTTTTCATTATTATTACTTGTTATAGTGATCTTTGATGTTACTGTTATAATTGTTTTGGGGACCCACCGTGAACTATACCCATATAAGCTGGTTAACTTTGTTGATAAATATCAGTAAATACTGTGTTGTTCTAACTGTTCCACCCACTGACTGTTCCGTCATCTCGGTACCTTTTCCTTGAACCTCCTTATATTCCCTGAGAACTAACAATATTAAAAACAGGTCAAGTAATAATGCTACAAAGGCCTGTAAGTGTTGAGGGGAAGAGTTGCATGTCTCTCACTTTAAATCAAAAGTTAAAAATAATTAAGTTTAGTGAGGAAGACATGTCAATAGCCAAGATAAGCCAAAGCCTAGACTTATTACATAAAACAGCTAGCCAAGTTGTGAATGTAAAGGAAACATTCTAGAAGGAAATTAAAAGTGCTGCTCCAGTGAACACACAAATAATAAGAAAGCAAGATAGCCTTATTATTAATATGGAGAAAGTTTAGAGGTCTAGATAGAAGATCAAGCCAATTACAACATTCTCTTAAGCCAAAGCTAATTCAGAGCAAAGCCCTAACTCTTTTCAATTCTACGATGAGTAAGAGAGGTGAGGAAGTTGTAGAAGAAAAATTGGAAGCCAGCAGAGGTTGGTCCAGAGGTTTAAGGAAAGAACCCATCTCTCTAACAAAAAAACGAAAGATGAAGCAGCAAATATTGATTTAGAAACTGGAGAATGTTATCCAGAAGATAAAGCTGAGATAAGTGAAGGTTGCTACATTAAACAACAGATTTTTAGTATAGATGAAACAGCTTTGTATTGGGAAGATGACATATAGGACTTTTATAGCTAGAGAGGAAAAGTCAGTGGCTGCCTTGAAAGCTTCAAAGGACAAACTGACTCTATTGTTAGGGGCTAATGCAACTGGTGACTTTAAGTTAAAGCCAATAGTCATTTATCATTTCAAAAGCTCTAGAGACCTTAAGAATTGTCCTAAATATACCCTGCCTATTCTCTATAAATAAAGCAACAAAGTCTGGATGATAGCACACTTGTTTATAGCATTGTTTACTGAGTATTTTAAGCTCACTGTTGAGAACTACAGCTCAGAAAAAAAAGTTTGTTTTTTTTCCTCAAAATATTGCTGCTCATTGACAATGCATCTATTCACTCTAGAGCTCCGATGAAGATGTACCAGGATATTAGTGTTTTCATTCCTGCTAACACAGCCTCCATTTCTGCAACCAATGGATCAAGGAGTAATTTTGACTTTCAAGTCTTATTCTTGAAGAAATAAATTTAATAAGGCTATCACTGCCACGGATAGTGATTCTTCTGATATATCAGAGCAAAGTAAATTGAAAATCACCTGGAAAAGATTTACTATTCTAGATGTCATTGAGAAGATTTGTGATTCATGGAAGGAGTCAAAGTATCAACATTAACAGGTGCTTGGAAGAAGTTGACTCAAACCCTCATGGATAACTTTCAGGGGTTCAAGACTTCAATGGCAGAAGTAACAGCAGATGTGCTGGAAATAGCAAGAGAATTAGAACTGGAAGTGAAGCGTGAAGATGTGGCTGAATTGATGCTATCTCATGAGGAAACTTGAACAGATGAGGAGCTGCTTCTTATGAATGAGCAAATAAAATGGTTTCTTGAGACAAATATTATTCCTGGTGAACATGCTGTGAACATTGTTTAAATAATAACAAAGGATTTCAAACACTGCATAAACTTAGTTTTTAAAGCAGTAGCAGGATTTGAGAGGATTGACTCCAATTTTGAAAGAAGTTTACTATGGCTAAAAGGCTATTTAACATGATTTCATGCTACAGATACAAATTTCATTAAAGGAAGAATGAATTGATGCCACAAACTTCACTGTTGTCTTTTCTTTTTTTTTTTTTTTAATGGAATCTCACTCTGTCACCAGGCTGGAGTGCAGTGGCGCAATCTCGGCTCACTGCATCCTCTGCCTTCCAAGTAGCTGGGACTACATGTGTGCACCACCACGCCCAGCTAATTTTTGTATTTTTAGTAGAGATGGGATTTCACCATGTTGGCCAGGATGGTCTCCAACTCCTGACCCCGTGATCCACCCACCTCAGCCTCCCAAAGTGCTGGGATTACAGAGCGTGAGCCACCGTGCCTGGCCCACTGTTGTCTTATTTTAAAAATAGCTGCATCTGCATCTACCCCATACTTCAGCAACCACCACTCTGATCAGTCAGCATCCATCAACATCGAGGCACAACCCTCTACCAGCTAAAAGGTTTCCACTCACTAAAGACTCAGGTAATCGTTAGCATTTTTAGCAATAAAGTATTGTGTTTTTAAATTAAAGTATGTACATTTGTAGACATAGTGCTATTGCATACTCAATAGGCAACAGTTTAGGGCAAATATAACTTGTATATGCATTAGGAAACCAAGTCATTAGTGTGACTCACCTTATTGCAATGATTTCTTTGTTGTGGTGGTCCGGAACTGCGTCCACAATACTTGTGAGGTATGTTTGTAACTTAGTTGTAATTTGAAGCACAGAGGAGTCAAATTTTGCTAAGTTCACTTAGATAATAGAAGATTTAGTATTTGGAATGAAGTGTTCTGATTTGTGCTACTAACATTTCTGTTATTTTGATTTCATGTGTAAGATGCTTTAGATACGAATACCTGGAAAAAAGTATCTTTGTAGGCACAGTTTGATTGGCTTACATTTTTAAGTTGTATTGTTGCCATGCA
The DNA here is from genome assembly GCF_000951045.1 of Mandrillus leucophaeus. NCBI lineage: Eukaryota > Metazoa > Chordata > Mammalia > Primates > Cercopithecidae > Mandrillus > Mandrillus leucophaeus. Next base: position 1,449,046 of record NW_012102576.1, on the reverse strand, counting down.
CTAAGATACTATTCTTCTAAATTTATGTGTGCCATAGTGATGTATGAACATATGCTTTCCCATTTTGGGGAGATGAAACGAAAGCCAAAGATATGGTTAATTTTTGGATAATGTTCTGAATTATTAGTTCCTATCTGGTTTCTCTAAATAAACAATTAAAAATAAGAAAATAATAATACATTCACTCCAAATCCAAGATCTCTAGACATTTGAAATAGCAAGTAGAATTTGAGGTATTTCTGTTATTTTTCCTAAGCCTTCCAAATCTGCTTGTTTATTGATAGTCTAGAAAAAAGATAAAGATTCAAGTGTCTTTGAGTGTTAGTGTACAAAGCTTTAAGAGTAACACACATTTATTGAGGATGTATTATGTGCTTGGTATTCTGATCAATACTTTATATAATCATATCAAATGAGCTTCACAATTACCTTATGAGCAAGGTCATAATATTAAGCCCATTTCGTAGATGAGGAAATAGAGTTTTAAAGACACTAAATTACTTACAGAGAGAGTAAGTTCTAAAGTAGTGATATTTCTCTAACTGTATTAAAGACTACTTGTACAAGAATTATGTCATGGTGCTTGTAAAAACCCACATCTCTGTGTGTCCTCAGGCTTCCCACTGAGTTACATCAGCATTTGTGTTTGAATGTCTCAATGTTTTCACCAACACCTCAGCTGAGATGTTTGAGAATCATGTTTATAAATTGTATTCACTAAAGAAGGGAAGCTGTGGGAAAGAAATGCAGTTTTTGCCTATTATCCTGTGAAAGGGTGCCTTTCCATGTATTCTATAAATACTTGCTGAGTTATTCAGCAAGAAGCAAGCATAGAGTTGTTAGGAAAAGACCTAACTAAAGCATTTTAACTTGTCCTTCTGTGTAGTAGCCTCTGGGCCTTCTTGAGAAGCATTTATTCATTTTACAAACCCCACGAGCTTTCTTACAAACTTTCTTTTCCTTCTTTTGCACAAAATTACTGCTGTTGAGTCTAACCAGAAATGAACTTGGAATAGTAATTGTATTTCTGTAATGTCTTTCTGTTTCCTGTAAGCGAGGATCTGGGGTTGGTGCTGGTAATACAATAGTAAATGGAGAAGTCACAGTGCCTGCTTTTGTAAAGTTTCTGGTATAGTTAACACTACAAAGTTTTATTTTAAGTTGTAGAACTGTGAGGTGTAAATGGGGAATGTATTATTCCTATGTTAAGTATGAGAAAATAGAAGGTAAAAAATCTATGTGACTTGTTCATTTTTGTACTTTAAGTGACATTATCTAAATTGTTCTACCGATTCCAAGTTTAGTATTCGTTTTGTTACATCACGCTATCTTTCAAACTTAGATATTCTGCATACATTTTAAGCTTCGATATTTTGCCCAACTTAATTAAGCACTAGCCTATATTGTCCTGATTTTAATTTTATGTGTGTATATATGAAGATGCAGTAAATCATATTGTATTCAGGTAATTAGCAATTAGACAAGAGGAAAGAAAATTAAGGGAAAGTAGAATAATTGGGAAACAAGTGATCACATGTTGGCTTCTGGATATTCAAAGAAGGGAGTGGGCAAGTGATTCTGGTAGTAAAGATAATTTTAAAAATGACATCAAGGAGAAGAAAGGAAGAAATAAGCAATTTTTGGCTATTGATTTTTTCATTCAGAACTTTCATTGTGCAATAAAGCCCTTAACTGTGATATCCGGCCCCTTTCTTTGCATTAAGGTAGCCGGTCCACCTTGGCCATGCCAGCCTTCCTCTCACACATTCAATAATGTGTGCTCTCACAGAAGGTAGGGTGCCTTTTCTGATTATGAAAATAAGCACAATTCACATTTCCTTTTCCATCTTCAGAAAGCTCAAACCTGTGAATGGGAAAGGTAGAATAAATTCCTTCAGAGACTAAGGAAGTAATCAACAGTCAAACTCTGTGTATAGTATTTTGATGCACAAAATGGAGACTCTGGGGAAAACAGAGAAAAGAAGTTTCTCATTATTGAGTAACTCCCAACCTGCTTGGTAGTAGAAGGTATGTGTATCTGAAAAGCTCAATAGCAATTTCGTGTAGTGTAAGATTAAGGAGCACGGGAACACTAGTACAACAGGAGCCCCAAAGAAGAGATTGAGATAGCTCTGAAATGATGGAAAAAGGTTTTCTTTACAAGTTCAGACTTTAGTTCAGTATTGATGGAAGGGCAGGATTTAGATGAACAGACAGGAGATGGACAGGACAAATAGCTGCAATGGATGGCAATAGGTTCATGGAAAAGTGAATTGATTCAATATTTTTGAACTGAGGATTTATGTTACAGGATAGATGATCTAAGACAGCATGCTGTATTGTAATGGCTGTTATCTTTTATTCTCTTCTAGATTGTTTATCATGAGAGGACAAAGAATATGTATTTATTAGTTTATTTGGCATGTATCTGCATAATTATGTGACAACATTGTTCTGTGGGCTGAGGATAGACTGATAAGGAAAGGCAAGAAAGCCAAGCGCTTTCCTGTGGGGGAACTTCCATTTCAGTCAGGTGATGCCAGTAAGAAGCCCACAAATAGACAAGAAAATTTCTGACAGTGATAAAGTTACAAAGAAACAAAACAGTGGTAGACTGTGTGGATGTGGGCTGAAGGGAAGCTAATTTAGTTTGGGTAATTAGACTTAGCTTCATTGAAGAAGTGATGTTTAAATACAGACTTGATTCACAAGAAGGAAACAGTCATGGAGTTGTGGAGGCAGAGCATTCTAGGAGAAGAAAATAGCAAATGCAAAAGCCTTGAGACAAGAAAACGAGTTTGATTTGTTGGAAGAATTTTTTTTAAAACCCACTAATTTGTCTGCAATATTGTGAATGAGGCAGCAAGTAATAGGAGATAAAGCCCATGGTCTGTGAAGAGTTGTAGCTGTAGTATCCTGAGATCCCACCTGTAGTAAATACTTACTAAACACTTATTAAATAAGTTAATTAATAGTATAAGTAATGATCGGATTGTGCAAGATTTGGTTATCAGTTTAAATTTTACTTGGAGAGAGACTGTAGTTTTGATATGTAGGATGGACGAAAGATGTTGAGACTGGACTTTGGAAAACCATATAGGAAGCGGCTGAGGTTCACAAGCCAGTGTTAACAGCCCATTTGCCTGCATCATGTGTAGGAGGATAGAGCTTCATTAATGGACATTGGAATTATCCTGTGAACCACAATGTATCGAATTCTTGGAGACTTGGAGGATAGAAGAGTAGGCAAAATGCCACTGAAAAGTCAAAAGACTCTCAAGTTTACAACTTTCAACTGTAAAATAATAAGGATGAAATTTTGATTTAAAAATAATGTGGAGAGGGCCAGGCGCCCCGTGGGCTCACACCTGTAATCCCAGCACTTTGGGAGGCTGAGGCAGGCGGATCATGAAGCCAGGAGATGGAGACCATTCTGGCCAACATGCTGAAATCCCATCTCTACTAAAAATACAAAAATTAGCTGGGTGTGGTGGTGCATGCCTGTAATCCCAACTGCTCAGGAGACTGACGCACGAGAATCACTTGAACCCAGGAGGTGGAGGTTGCAGTGAGCCAAGATCGCACCACTGCACTCCAGCCTGGTGACAGAGCGAGACTCCATCTCTCTCTCTCCATATATATATATGGAGAGAATCAGGGCAATCTAAACACACACACACACACACGCACGCACACACACTCTGTTCCGTGATAAAGATGAATGTAGAAATGAAGGGGAATAATATCAGGTATAAAGATCGGTTGTGGCTTAGATAAAAGAGTTTAAGCAGGGGAGAGAGGAAAGTAGAATTGTCTTATGACCAGTGCTCTCTTGTTTGAAGTAGGGGGTAAGTGACTCAGCTGCTGCTTATATAACCCCTAGTAGGGTATAGAGACACATCTCAACTATTAAGTGACTTGGACTGAGAGGAAAGGGGATCTCAAGAATAAGAGTTTCTAGTATTACTTTCTATTCTGAGTGTTGGGGACTTACATATATTTTTAGAGAACTGAGCCATCTCCCACTTCCAGACCTCATTAGTGTTATGGTGAGATAATCCGACCCAATGAATTAAACCAGTCCTGGCTTCGATGTATTCCTATTGTAAACATAAATAAACACAATGGTCAGATCCCTCCATAGCTGTTGGTAATGACATAAAGACAAAGCTTTATGATAAGACTTCGGACAAAAAAAAAGTTGGATTGCATGTTTATATTAATATTAATGTATTTCATTTGATATTTGAATCTGTACCAATTTCACTTGTCTTAGAACTTAAAAAAGCTTGTAGGACACAAGTAAAATTGTACACGAAATAGCTGATATTCTAATCTTCCTATGTGTTTATAGCATATATTTATATCTGCAATCAATTGAAGATTATACTCCCAAATAGACTAGCAAACATGATTCAAAGGAATAAATGTAAACAGTTAGAGAAAGAAAACACAAAGAAATACCTTATTGTTGAGCTTTATATTCCTTAGATTTAAAACTCTATGTGGCTTGGTTTTATTGCTTAGCTTGCCTATAAAATCTTACCTACAGAAGCATTAATTTAGTTAGTTGAGTCAAGGAGTATATAATGTCTTTCTCAAAGGGATTTATTAATAACATACATCTACCTTTTCTGGTTTACTTATCTCTAGTTAGCAATAATCACTACCTACTATACTGTATACTATGTCGTTTGTTTTGTTTCTTGGCTGTTGCTTCACCTAAAATATACACTCCTTGAGCTTAAGGATCATTTTTTGTGTTTTATCAACTGCATAGGTCCAAGTCCTGGATAGTTTTAGCACATATTTGTTGAATTAATGAAGGAATAGGTAAATCAATCAGTATATGAGTAAGAAAACTAAATGGAGGACAAACATCTACATTCTTTCACACCTCCCGGAATAACAAGTGAGAATGCATTTTTGGCAAATAGGAAGTGACTTGAGGTTCTTGACCAATATGTAAGACTCAGAATGGCATTCCACAGGAGATATTGTGTGATAGTCGCATTTGACTGCTTATTTCTAAAAGCTTAAGCCACTAGTAACCTTTCTCTAATTTCCTAATCTTTTCTTTGGAATATATCAACATTACATAATTCCCTACAGAACCTGACAGGTAAATTCTACTTGAAATTCACCTATACCTTTTTTTTCTTAAAAAAAATTGCATGACTACTTTTAGTTATAAATCTTTAAACTAGAACCAGCCTAGACTAATACAAATTCAGGATATACATATATGTCTTCAATTAATCGTTTTGTAACAGAGCTGAGATTTTAGGAAATTCTCTTATTTTGCTGGAGCGGAAACAAAAGCTAATTAATTTTACTGGATATCCTCTGTATGAGTTTGAGCCCACAAAAACAGTAAGTGGGCAGTGCAGCAAGTTAGAACAACACAGGACACAAATGATTGAGAACATCACTGGGCTGACTCTTTTTGTGTGACCGACTATGTACCTGAGCTGTCAGGAAGGGACAAGTCAATTTGACTGATCAACTCTAGCAATGTTGTAGAATATTATGATTGGATTGAATATTTGGGTTCTGTAATCCTTACTAGGTTTCCATAAGGTTCTTAGATTAGTATAAACTGAAAGATGTTAAGAAAAATGTAAAAAACAAAAAAGGTCAAGTGTTACATTTGAGAGTTTTCTCCCTTGCCTCCAAAATATTTGACATAAGAATCTTCTTACCAGAATGTGCTGGTTGTCAATCTTCAGTAGAGTAGCATTCATGTCAGTGCAGTACTGCTTACTCTCTTTCCATGTCAAGTTGTATTTGAAGAACCCGTAGCGGCTATCTCCATAATATCTCCAGTTTGTGTCACAGGGGCTGTGTTTACCGTTGACTGTAGCTGTAGGTGTCACAGGGGCTGTGTTTATGGTCGTCTGGAGAAATCAAGCACAAGAATGTTGTTGCTGTTTTTAAATTGGAATTACATTTTCCCCACATTCAATGTTTTCTGCAGATCTCAAGACTCCCTTCAGTTACCATCAGAGAAATGCTCCAGGGATTAGAGAAATGAAGAGGTTAAAAAAACAATACTTACTAAAAGTACCCTTCTGTTTTTGTTGTTGTTGTTGTTGTTTTTGACTGAGTCTCACTCTGTCGCTCTGGCTGGAGTGCAGTGGCACGATCTTGGCTCACTGCAACCTCCACCTCCCAGGTTTAAGTAATTCTCCTGCCTCAACCTCCCGAGTAGCTGGAACTACAGGCACCCACCACCATGCCCAGCTAAGGTTTTTTTGTATTTTTAGTAGAGACAGGGTTTCACCATGTTGTCCTGGCTGGTCTCGAACTCCTGACCTCAGGGGATCTGCCCGTCCTGGCATCCAAAAATGCTGGGATTACAGGCGTGAGCCACCACATCCAGCCGCCCTTTTGTTCTGATTGTTTTGTTACATATTGGCAGAAGCGCTTTGCTAATTGTTGCAGAGTTCCTGAGAGATTTTCATTCTCAACTTGTAGGTAATTTTGCTGCATGACAGCTAGATGTAAAAAATAAATAATAACATTTTGTAATCAGAATTATAAAAATGATGCAAAGATTTTTTATTGAATTTTCATTTCATTAAAATTGCCAGTATCTGAAGAGTTTACTAGATACAGGTGATTAAATGAATGTTGAAAAGAGTGAAGGGGCTATAAAGAACAGATTAAGAAATACACAAAACTGACACATGAGGGTTAATAAGTGAACTGTTTGAAGGAGACAATCACAAATAAAAAAGATCCCTAGATCAATAATGTGCCCAAAGCAGTTGTTTTGACATTTTCTTGAATACAGGATTCTCAGCTGAGTTCAGAGAGGTGAATGAACTCATTTTCTGTTCCTTGCGTGATGCCAGACTATTCATTTATTTTAAAATGCATACTGATTTCTTGTTATGGTTAAAGTACTTGTGATAAGATTGGGCACGGTGGCTCATGCCTATAATCCCAGAATTTTGAGAGGCCGAGGCTGGCAGATCACTTGAGGCCAGGAGTTCGAGACCAGACTCACCAACATGGCAAAACTTTGTCTCTACTAAAAATACAAAACTTAACCAGGCGTGGTGGTGTGCACCTTACTGCCAGCTACTCGGGAGGCCGAGGCATGAGAATCTCTCAGACCTGAGAGGTAAACGTTGCAGTGAGCCAAAATAGCTCCTCTGCACTCCAACCTGGGTGAAAGAGCAGAACTTTGTTTCAAATAAATAAATAAATAAAGTACTTGTGATAATTAGGTAAATAACAAAGACATAAAAGATGATAAATGAAAGATTCTAAAATATCTTATGAAAAATCAACAAATATGTAAACCAGCAACAGCTATGCAGACTACAGTGTGCCATTGGAGGACTGTGAGATTTGCTGGAGGGAAGCAGCACAATATTTTAGTAAACAAAGTGGGATGAAGGAAATTTGAGGTAGAGAGAATAGAATGAGAAAGATTTCAGACAGGGGAACATAGGATTTACATATGAAATTGAAAAACTCCATGGTTCTTAGGATATGCAAGATAGGAAGAGGGACAAAATAGTTTTTTAAAATAGTTTGGATCCATATTTAGGAGTTCTTAAAAGCCAGTAGTAAATTCTTAAAAATACTTTTAAGTAATAAAAACCTAGAAAGTTATTTTGATCACAAGGAAAAGGTCGGTGTTCTCCTTCATTGAGAATATCTTGGCAGCTATGTATAGGACAATTGAAGTAGTGACAAACAGACAAATAGTGACAATTGAGAAGCTTAGTGGGATATGCCATGACCCTTCAGTATTACCTTCCTCCAGTCGAATCTTTGGCAAAGAGTCAGCACTTACACCAAATCCCCAGGGCCACCAGCCCGACAACCATCCCCACACACAGAATCAGCAGAATCGGCCATCACACGCCACCAGGAGTATGCCACTGTAGGCATAAAATAAAGATATCAAGGAGCAGGCAGTGTGGGTTAGCTATGGGGAAGGCTCACCCCTGCCCCTGTCCCTGCCGTCTCAAGATTCTCCAAGTAATAGAAAGAGCTTTGCTGGCAGATCTCACCTGTGTTCTCTTGATGATCATCAACAATAGGCATGGCCCACTCCCATACCACACACCCATTCTCATCCCCAATGGACTTTACCTCTCCAAGCCAAAACATTACTCTCTGTTAAGGCCTGATGCGTTTGTATTTTTTGTTTTGTTTTGTTTTATGCCCACCCATCCCATGAATAACTGCTTTAATAAACAGCAACTGGAGAATCACACACACATTTAACTTTATGAAATGAGCTTTTATTTTAGCTTGCATTGAAAGTAGTTATAAGAACAGCCATACAAAGCTAGATGATGTGTTTATTGTAGGAATATTGGGGAGGATTTTGTCTATTTTGCCATTAGAGTAGCTCTTACATACCTTTATGGAAGATTATTTTGTTGTTGTTGTTCACATTTAGAAAATGAAGTTTCCAAACATTATCTTCCCTTGTCCCCTAAACCTCTATGCCTTCAAACATTAAACTCTCCGAGGCTTAATGCAAAGTTCCCTGCCCTTATATTTGATATTTGTATTCTAAATAGGTCTCTATGAGCCTATGAAGGTACAGCTCAAATGCTATAGAGCACTCATGTTATTCAGGAAAAAGAAATTAAACTATATATACTATCAATAGTACAAAAAGAAAAAAAAGGTTGTATTCATTTTTCTAATTCATTTCCAAATTATTGGCTCTGGGCATTCTTACCTGAGGTGAGAGCTGGTTTTCAAATTTCAATATTTAAGGTGATGTATCCATCTTCAACCTTCATGGTTACCTGAAGACTGCAAGTGAGCACAGGGTTCAATGACTTTGCAAAATGTAGTGTCCAACTCTTACAATTTCAGTATCTGTCAGTATATGATCTTCCTCTCTGGTAGGGTAGAACCATGTGAGATGGGACACATTTTTTTTTGTTTGTTTGCTTTTTGTTTTCCAGGAAGCCCTTTAATAGGTGCTCAGAGATACGTGGACCGTGAACACAAAAACACAAAAATAATAAATAACTTGTGGTAAAGAAGTAGATAGAGCATTTGTTTCCTGTCTCCTTATCTTCAACATTAAGTAAATAGATACTCCACCATGTGTATCCTTCTGAAGAACAAAAGTTCATGATTCATCTTAGCCCTAGCATAGTCTAAATCACATTTTTCAAATGAAGTGATTTCCAATGGATAGCACACCAGCAGATATACAGTTTATCTCATTGTGAGAAGCAAGTCTAATATAATTGGATCTTACAGAGGCTAAATTTCATGGCCTTGTGTTGGAAGAAATCATTCCTGATTATGACCTAGAATTTACCCAACTTCTTGCATATTTTATACATCAATTTTTTTTTATTTGAAGACTCCACGTGGGGCAGGCCTGATATTGCTTAGATTTAGATATTGAAGGAAAACTATCAAATAAAGTAAAATAATACAGTTAGTGACTTGCTGCATTATTCTTCAGTAATGTTTGCACTTTACAGTGAATTTCTTGGAAATAGAGAATTTTGATGTGATGAAATCACCTAATTTCAGGCATAGTGGTGATTAGATTAATATTTAAGGCTGAATGGTTTCCTAGTATCCTTTCATCACAATGTAATATGTATTGTATTGCATACATTTAACTTTATGAAATGAGCTTTTAAGCTATTTTAGCTTGCATTGAAAATAGTTATAAGAACAGCTATACAAAGCTAGCTGATGTGTTTATCATACGAATACTGGGGAGGATGTTGTCTATTTTGCCTTTAGAGTAGCTCTTACATAGTTTTATGGAAGATTTTGTTGCTGTTGTTAAACCCCTATGATCAAAAAAGCCTCCATTTTTCCAAATAAGTGGTAGTCTTTTACTTTATAAGTGATCCGATTTCTTTTTTTTCTTCTAATTAGCAGAATGTTAGACTTCTCGATATAGTAACTATGTGAGTTGTAGTGGCAGATATTTTGTTTACTAACATGCCCTTTGACATAGCTTGTACATATTTTTTTTCTCCCTGCTATCTCCTTCTCTGTGAATTCTTTGTCAATTCACTTAAAATGATCTTCCATTCTAAAATTTCTTTCTCTACACTCTTCAAATTATTTTGAGAATGAAGTGAAGAATAAACAACCAAAAAAATAAGACAGTACCTGATTTTGGAAACAGAAACTTAGTATGATTCAAATATTTTTACCAAAAAAACCAATTCTTAATAATAAAAAAGCTCACTTCAAATCAATGCTGAATTTCTTAAAAGTACTAAAAATTTAAAAAGTTAAAATCCCAAACCCATTTTTGTCGCTGAGTTTTTAAAAATCTCAGTTAAAATATTCAGTAGTTCTCAGTTGTAAGCTGGGTAAATTCAGTCACTTACCATTCACCTACCACAGCGTGTGTCCTTGTAACTTCTGTTTTAGCCAAAAGGGACTCTTAAAATTCTTCCTTCACTCATTCTCAGGCTATGTGAACTTTCTTTTTGAACATTTAGAACATCTTCCCTACTCAACTACACACCAGCCCACATTCTCGTCCCTCTTCCTTGCTTCACTCTTTTCCATGACGCTGATCACTACCCAACACACATAGAGATATCTTTGGTCATAAAGTTTTTGTCCTTTATTCCCAGAAGAAAGTGTCCCATGGCTCTAAAATAGTGACTGACACGCAGTTAAAGCAGGTTCTTGAGTAACATCCTTCTGTGTAAGGTTGTTTTGTTATAACGATGTTGAGAAAAAAAAAAAAATTCCTTCCCAGCTGGGGCCACTGTGTGGAGCTTGCATGGTCTCCCCACGTCTGCATGGGTTTTTCCTGGGCCCTCCTGTTTCCTCCCATGTCCCAAAATGTGCACGTTAGGTGAGTGGGCGTGTCTGCACGGTCCCAGTGTGAGTGAGGGTGCGTGTGTGTGAGTATGCCCTGCGATGGGATGGTAGCCCCTTCACAGTCAGTGCCCACCTTGGTCCTGAGCTGCCGGGATGGTCTCTGGACACCTGAGACACGGAGCTGAAATAAGTATGTGGGAAAATGAATGAATGAATGAATGAATGAATGAATACAAATGATTGTAAAATAAGAATCTGTAAAATAGTCAATATACAAATGCAGGTAAATAAACAATGCAGTTGGAAAGGGCTCAGTGAGTCCGCCCTATTCCTGATTGTGTATTGTTGAACTGCATGTTTTAGGAGGTGCTTGTGTCAATTTTTATTTTGCAAACACCTATTCCTTGATTTTACCTACTACTATGACCACCAACACCCACTGATTTACTACAAATTGGGTATATAATTATCTTGTTTTCATTCATCTTTTCTGAATGTACATATTATGCATAGTTCACATTTGTTTTGATGTTTACTCTTAGAAGTGTTTTGAGTCTTTATTTACAAGGTAGGTGATGTTTTTGTGACCAGAAATATGCTGGTTAGTTTGGTTCTACCTTGTTTCTATGCAGCTTCCAAGAATCTATTGATGATGTTAAGTGAGGATTTCCTGTGTTACCCAATACATATTTGTTGAATGAATGAATGAATGCATGTATGTATGATGGGCATTATTATCCTGATTTTGAACATGGGAAGAGAAGTTTAAGAAATTTAGGGGACTTTTTAAATCATGGTATTTCTTGTAAAAAGTAGCACCTAGTAGCATCTACCCAGTGTGTAAATTCTTTCCACTACATTTTGATGTCTTTCATATACTCCATCATCTATGTTTATAGCTGAAGAATGAGTAAAAGACACTAAGATAGCAATGACAAGGAGTACATGCAGTAAGAATTGAAATTAGTGGAATGTGGAACATTGTAGATAAGACTGATTAACATACAGGGATGGCCTGTGGATGTGTAAAAGAGAAGGACCATAAGATGTTGACTACTGTGGGTGTTATGACTGCAGACAGGAAAAAAAGGAAGTATTTTGCAATTGGTGATAGCTTTTCACAGACTTCTTACCACCTTTAAGCTAAAGCCTTAGGTGCTTCTATCAGTGATATTTGGTCCTCTCTCTTCATTACAATTGTTAGTTCACCTTTGACTTACCAGGCTCTCACACAAATACTAAATTCTGTAAGATTTCCTGTCATAGAAAAGTATAATTAATATTTTCTCCTTCATTTACAGAAAGCTTAAACATGTGGATTTCAAAGTGGAATGAGCTTTATTAAAAGTTAATAAACCAAACAACTAGTAACTCTCAGACCAAAATTATGGCAGATCATTTGTGACAAACAGTAGTGAAAATGAAGGGAAAAATGTGTCAGACTGCAGTCATATCACAAAGTTTATCAAGCATTTGCATACAAAACATATGTAAGTAAAAAAAATAAGAATGATAATCAATTGGATTAATTAAAATTTGCGTTGATATTTGAAGGAAAGGTAAATATTGCCTAAGAAGAGAAAGAAGGCGGCCATGTTTATCAGTCAGGGCAAACATCTGAATAAAAGTCTGGAAGTTTGAAAGTATACTTCTTGTAAAAAGCAGTACCAGGCACCAGGCATGGTGGCTCGCTCCGGTAATCCCAAGTACTTCTGGAGGCCATGGTGGGAGGACTGCTTGAGCCTGGGAGTTTGAGGTCAGCTTGTGCAACATGGTGAAACCCATGGTTTATAAAATTAGCTGGGTGTGGTGGCGCATGCCTGTAGCTCCACTGCGTAGGAGGCTGAGGTGGGAGGATCACCTGAGCCCAAGAGGCGGAAATTACAATGAGCTGAGATCATGAATCTTGCCACTGCAGTCCAGTCTGGGTGACAGAGCCAGACCCTGTCTCAAAAACAAAACACTAACAATAAGAAAAATGTACTATCATCTAATCTACCCAGTGTGATTATGGGAAATAGTGTGACTGATTGAAAGAAAGTGAACTGATCAAGTATATTTGAATTGAGGATTCATAGTATGTTAAGTATATCTGCCATTGCACTTTCCTTTAAAATTACTATAAAATTTCATGACAGGGGCAGTCAATCATTTATCTGAATGTATGTGATATAGAAGGGGGGCAGAGAAGTGCTGGGTAGAGAAAGGTGGGTCCTTGGCGTGGGCTCCACCCCCGGGCCTTTGCCTGTAGTCCTAGGTGAGGACAGGCACTCCTGTCTTCATGCCCAAAGGTTGCATTTTCCAAGACCACCCTGGCCCACATGTCCCCATCCTGTGCCTATAAAAATCCCAAGATCCTAGCAGGCAGACACACAAGTGGTTAGACATTGAGAGTAGTCATCAGTGGAACAAGACACAAGTGGCTGGACGTCAAGAGCACATGGGCAGGCCACCAACTGGTGAAACAAGGCAGAATTCGGCCAGGACAATCTGAGGAGAGCCCGTGCCACTGAGTGGCCAGACTCCAGGGGAAAACCATCTCCCTTTTGGCTCCACCATCTGCTGAGAGCGACTTCCTCTCAATAAAACCTTGCACTCATTATCCAAGCCCACGTGTAATCTGATTCTTCTGGTACACCAAGGCAAGAACCCTTGGATACAGAAAGCCTGTATCCTTGCTATAAGGTAGGGGTCTAATTGAGCTGACTAGCACAAGCCACCTATGGATGGGTAAACTAAAAGAGCACCCTGTAACACATGCCCAGTGGGGCTTCAGATGCAAATATTCACTCCTAGACACTGCTGTGGGGCCAGAGCCCCACAGCCTGCCCTTTCCCTAGAGGTTTGAGTAGCGGTGCACTGACGAAGTGAGCCATACCTCCACTGCACGCTCTGCAAAGGGGATAAGGGAACTTTTCCCATTTCATATGTTTATTGATCACTATTGAAGTCTCAGGCATGTTTCTATTTTCTGGGGACTAATCACTAATGAATCATACAGCAATGAGCTTATATTATAGTAAAGAGTGGGGAGCACAGATAGTAAAGAAACTTAGAAAGCAAAGATCAAGATAATTTTATATCATGAAAAGTGCTACAAATGAAGAAAAGTGATATAATCGAGTTCTTCTGGACAGGCTCGAGGCAGACCCTGGTTGTGTTCATGAGGATTGATTTGTTTAAGCTTCACTGTCAGTGCTTGGGCAATTTCCCAGGTTTCTTCCATTTTTAAGATAATCCAGAATAATCCAAACTTACTTCTACGATGACAGCTGCCATTTATTGCTCTTTCTATATGCTTTTATCAGCTATATTTGTGGTAGGCACTGAACTTATGGCAAATTTACTATTAAGAAAAATAAAGCACAGAGGTTCAGTAACTTGCCAAAAGCCACAGGACAAGTAAATGTTGATCCAGGATTTGAATGAATCAGCTTGTCTTCATAGTGCTTCATTTTAATTGAGACATTTTATTATCCAGGTCAGGTATACTCACCTAATTGGGTGACTATATTAATACATTTCAAAATAAATTCCATCCTGTATTCATCCTCTGTCTCCTCCTTGTGGCCATTTATTTTTCTTCTGCTTTTAGTTTATTTTTGTTTCCCTTATGTCTTTGATAACTATGACTTTCATCTTCATTTTTCCCTATTTCTATCTTTGTAAATACTTCTGAATTCACTGTCATTCTGGCCATTCTCGGGTACTATCCAATGAGGCCCCACTTTAAAAGTGTCCTCTGAAACAGGCATGAGATGTGAGAATGGAAAGACTGTTAAAGAACAGAGGGAGAATGAATCCTCCTATCATGCTAACTCAGTATTTCTTTTAAGGTATCTCAATCAACAATAGTTCCATAATTAATAACTGTGTTTCCATATTTTCCAAGGTGAACAATATTTTCTGACAGGTTTAATTCATGTGAGAGCAGCAGGAAAAGTCAAAGGTGATTCCAAGTTTTTGGCGGAAGAACCGTAGGTATGGAATATTCATTTATCGAGATGGAGAAACTTGTTGGGAAGAGTTGCCCATTTTTTGATGTGTTAAGTTTAAAAATTCTATAGTAGATCAAAGTCAATATGCCAAGAATCCAGTCAGATATGTGGTTCTGGAGATCAAGCAATGGTATGGAAATATAATTTTGGGCATTATCAATGTATGGCTGTTAAGTCATGAGGTTACAAGAAATTAACTCCCATTATGGCCATTCAATGGGTGCTATCCAATTTAGTTCATCCCAGGATGAATAAAAAAAAAAAAAAAAAAAGAGGACCAAGAACTGAATTCTAGGACACAACAACATTTTAAATTAATTTAAAGAGGAATCCAAATCTGAGGGAGGATTGGGATGTGAGTGAAGCAAAAGGAAAACGAAGAGAACGGTGTCCTAAGGAACAACATATTTTAGTGAAGAATATATGTTATGAAAAGGAAATAATCAGTTTTTTTTTTTTTTAATGCTTATCTGGTGAGTAAGATGAATTCTGAGAACCAGCCATTAGATGTGTTCAGATGGAGGTTAATAGTGACTTTGACCGGAGTGTTTTCATAGAAATAGTGAAGGAAAAAGCCTAATTAGCATAAAGGAAAAGTAGGGTGAAACAGTAAGTACAGAGAGATTTTTTAACCTTTTTGCTGTTAAGAAAATTAGAGAAATGTTAAGAAGAAATATAAGAAAATTAGAATCATGTGTATGGGGGCATGGTAAACAAAAGATGGCTTTTGCTTGTTTTTAACATAGAGATATTGCACCACATTGGGAGGTGAAGGTGAGTGAACAAGTGGAAATGAAAAGAAATTGATAGTGTCCAGAGCGAACAAAAGAAAGAAAATTACAAGCTTGAAATCCCTAAGGAGGTAGGTGGATTGATTTCAATATACAGATGGAGATTGATCATAGATAATGTTACGGCATCGTTGGGGTGTTGATTTTCTGGTTGGAAACCTTTGTGGCTGCGGCGTCTTTGCCCGAGTTCTTGTCCTGCGTCTATGGTTGCTAGATTGTATGTTAATATTATCTTAGCTCTGTAAGAAACTGCCACACTGCCTTCCAAAGTGGCTATGCCTTTTTACCTCTCACCAGCGGTGAATGAATGCTCCTGTTGCTCCACATCCTTGCCAGCATTGGATGTTGTGAGTATTTTGGATTTTAGTCATTCAAATAGTATGCAGTGGTCTCTCCTTATTGTTTTAATTTGCAGTTCCCTCCTGAGGCATGACATTGAGCATCTGCAACACTGAACTTCTTAGCTCTCCAAACGAGGCACAGCCTTGTCTGCATTCCTTTCCCTACCCTCACTTCCCCTTCTACTTTGAACGTTATTTGTAGCATTTATTTGTCTCCTGTAACCCTGCCAATCCTTCCCAGCCCTCAGAGCCTTCACTGACAGCATCGGGCAGCTCACTCGTTCCTGATCCCATAGTAATTTGTGCATAACTTTTCGTGAGATTTATCACATCCTGTTATATGCTGTTTCTTCTATTGACATTGGTTGCTATGCCCATTTCTCAACCTCCTGGCTTCAAGCAATCCTCCCACCTTGGCCTTCCAGAGTGCTGGGATTACAGGTGTAACTAACTGCACCTGTCCTTGCTACTCCCGTTTCTAAATAAAATTTCAATCTGAGTAAAACCTAAAGCCAATTCCTTCCCAAAACGGTGGGGGCGGGGGAGTGGGCACTGACACAAGATCGAAGACAATCAGTAGCAGCAGACAATGAGTCAGTAGTCAGTAAAGCCTCAGGCCATGAGTTTGAAGACACTTCACAGATTAAAGGAAATCAACAGAGGAGTAAGAAATAACCAGGGAGGGCCTCCTGGAGATTATTGTTTGACTCCCTTTCCCTCTATCTCTAAAGAGAAAGAGAAGAGGACATTTTAGACTGAGGGATCAGTAGGAGCAAGAGTAAGGAGGCTGCCTGATTTACAGAGGCTCTCTACGGCCTCCAGCATCAGGCCTTTGAAATACACTGATGTCTTTCCACCAGCAGCTCCAGCCTTCATCTCTACTAGAATCTTCCCTCACCCACCTCTGCAGATGATACATACCCCCACATATCATTCATTATTTCCTAAATATATCAGCTCACACCTTCATATTATTTTACATTTGTTCAGAATCTTTCCTAACCTGGAATGCCCTCTCCCCTTTCTCCTTTAATCACGCCTTTCTTATAAAGTAGGCTCAGATTACTTTTTCTGTCAGCATTATCTGTAATGACATACCTTTCACCTTACTGCCAGTGGTTCTTACCTCTTCTGCAGAGAGTATCATCAGTTTGAATCATTTAGATGGTGGCTAACTTGCGAATCTTTACCATTATGTGGATCAAATAGCCAGATCTTGATAAGAAAAATAAAAATGCTATTGTCATATAAATTGCTGGGTTTAATCATTTGTGGGCCTTAGAGTGTGTTTCCTTCAGGGCAGGGTAAGCTGATGTGCTTCACAGTAGCATCAAAAATACTTATTTTTGTCTTTCATCATTGAATTCCAAATCTAACATATCATTTTGGAAAAGAGATTCTAGGGAAATGATAGTGTACAAGAAGAAGAAACTAAAATATAAAACAAAAAAAGAATACTTTTAAAAAGACATTGCATCTTGAATTTATAATTGTTCTAAGGTGGATACATTGATATTGTATAAAGTTAAGGTTTATACAACAACTCACCTGCCTTCTGACAATTCTGACAATCAAATGCAATGTGTATATATATATACACAATATATATATACACACACACACATATATACACACACACACTATGTTTTCTTTATCCACTTGTTCATCAATGAAATGAACATTTAGGTTATTTTCATATTTTGACTTTTGTGAACATGGGAGGAAATGAGATATTTGCAAGACTAACTCAAACATTGCATTAAATGGTCCATATTTAATATAAAGAAATCAAGATAATTAATATATACCTCTGACTTTTCAGATAATGGACGTAAGCCCTATCCTGAAAGGTGGCACTGGAGCAAAAGACCAGTAATATAAAATAATTCAGGAATCCGTAACATGGCAAGATAGCAAGGATACAAATTTTTAGAGGGTCTCTAAAATTTCTACCCTACTCAATATAGAGAATAAG
Organism: Mandrillus leucophaeus; assembly: GCF_000951045.1. Taxonomy (NCBI): domain Eukaryota; kingdom Metazoa; phylum Chordata; class Mammalia; order Primates; family Cercopithecidae; genus Mandrillus; species Mandrillus leucophaeus. The sequence continues at coordinate 1,431,144 of NW_012102576.1, read as the reverse complement.
GAACTGGTAAGTATGCAGGTCTCCTGTCTTTTGTTAAAATTTACAGAGGTGAGGTGAGGAGGTAAGGATAAGTTAAAAAAAATTATTGAGTACCTAATAATAAAATACTATGCTCTCAGGCAAGTCTATAAATTATCACATTTAATTCTTCCTTTGTGGGCAAACAACAGCCCTACAAGTCTGGTAATATCATTCTTACTTTTTAGATATGAAACCTAGGCTTTAGAGGATAAAAAAACTTAATTTAGATCACACAGACTGGTTTTGCATATTGAATAGGATAACAAATAAAAGAGACAGAGGAAACACATACTTCCTCGTTTAAATACTTATTTTTGTCTTTCATCATTGAATTCCAAATCTAACATATCATTTTGGAAAAGAGATTCTAGGGAAATGATAGTATACAAGAAGAAGAAAATAAAATATAAAACAAAAAAAGAGAATAATTTTAAAAAGACATTGCATCTTGAATTTATAATTGTTCTAAGGTGGATACATTGATATTGTATAAAGTTAAGGTTTACACAACAACTCACCTGCCTTCTGACAATTCTGACAATCAAATGCAATACTTTGGAAAGTTTTAGAAGAGCACATTTCATGAGGGAATCAAACTTTCAGTCTAGGTAAATGGAAAGTACACTGAAAGAAGAGAATGTACAACTGATTCTGGGAAGAAGCTTTAAAAAGTAAACACTTAATGGGATTTTTATTTATATTGGATTTAATAGAGTTTGGAGGCAGAGGAAAAGGCAGGATAAGAAATCAACTTTCTAACTTGTGCGTTTTTTTCCAATGTCCATCCTCAGCACAGAAACCACGGTAGTGTCATGGAATGTTGTCAATTTCTGATACATTTCATCATGGTCAAGTCAACTCCTGGAGGCAGCATCATGGAGGATTTGACTTATGTTCTGCTTTTGTCTTCTACAGAACTTTGTGTCTCACTGTTACCTCCTTCCTGGCTGGGGTTATCACATGGCACATCCAACTATGAGTGTGGAAAGATAGCATAATCCTCTGACTGTGTCAAATTCTTAGGGAAGTGTGACTCTTATAAGATGGCACGATCGCTTCCCTGATGTGTTTCGAGTTCTTAGAAAAATGTGGTGAGCTATTCCTTTTTCTTTTGGCAGGTTTTTGTCTTGGTGTTTACCAAGTGATCTGAGATAGAGAGGTGTAGGGGAGAGAAGGAGAGAGCACAGGAGAGAGAAAGAGAGATACACAGAGAGAGACAGCGCGACGGGGAAAAAAAGAAAGGGAGAGAGAGGAGAGAGGGACAGAAAGAAACGGAAAGAGGGAAGGAAGGAAGAAAAGGAAGGAAGGAAGGAAGGAAGGAAAGAAGGAAGGAAGGAAGGAAGGAAGGAAGGAAGTTTTACTGCGTGGTCTGTGCCCTTAACCACAATGATTTACCTCCATGAAATGAATTTCCTATTTAACCCTCTGATTACCTAGAGGTTACCTCATACAGATAATCTATAATGAAAGTGATTGGAATACAGTAAGCTTATTTTTTGCCAGAATTATAATACCTGGTATGATACTAGTTTATATCTCTTACAAACTACCTAAGACTAAACTTGTAAGTTCTGGTCTATTATTAAGTGAGATCTATGCAATTTCAAATACTGGGAAAATGCGTGTACTGAAATATGCATTACTAGAAAATTAAAAATTACTCATTTTAAAAAATGAGTTGGAATTCCTGTTAGAATTCTTATAACCAGGATGCCCTTACATCCCTTAGGAGACATTGTTTGGTAATTTTCATTCCTTTTATGATTAAAAATGTAGTTTTATTGGTCTACTGTATTAGTCTGTCCTCATGCTGCTAATAAAGACATACCCGAGACTGGGTAATTTATAAAGAAAAGAGATTTAATTGACTCACAGTTCCATATGGCTGGGGAGGCCTCACAATCATGGTGGAAGGCAAAGGAGAAGGAAAGTCATGTCTTGCATGGTGGCAGGGAAACTCCCCTTTATAAAACCATCAGATCTCATGAGGCTTACTCACTATCATGAGAACAGCACAGAAAAAAACTCGCCCCCATGATTCTATTACCTCTCACTGGGTCCCTCCCACGACATGTGAAGATTGTGGGAGCTATAATTCAAGATGAGACACTTTTCTTGCCTTATGTATTGCTATTTCCCTCCATAGCCTCTGTTGCTGGTGTGATGTTGGCTGATTTGAAGCCACTAGGCATGCCATCCCTACTTCCTTGCCTCATTCATAAATATGTCTTCTTTTAAAAAACACTTTATTGGATATAATTGACATTTAAAAGCTGTACATATGTAATATATGCAACTTAATGTTTGTAGATAAGTATACACATGTAAATAAACCATTACAACAATGTGTACCATAAACAGGCATTATCTTGAAAAGTCCTCCCACCCTCTTTATTTATTGTTATTATTTTTGTATGATAAAAACACAACATAAGATTTACCCTCTTAGAAAATTCTAAACATATAATATAGTATTGTTGTCTATAGGCACTATGCTGTACAGTAGATCTCTAGAACTTATTCATCTTGTGTAACTGAACTTTCTACCCTTTGGGTAACACTTCCTCATTTCCCGCTCCTCTAATCCCTGGCAACCACCATTCTACTATCTGCTTCTATGAGTTTGGTTATTTGAAGTTCCTCATACAAATGGTATCATGTAGTATTTGTCCTTCTGTATCTGGCTTGTTTCACTTAGCATAACATCCTCCATATTTATTCATGTTGCTGCAGTGGCAGGGCTTCTTTCTTTTTAAAGGCTAAATAATATTCCATAGCATAGAGATGTGTTTTATTATATTTCTATTGTTATATACCCTGAAAAAGAGAGAGAGAAAGAGAGAGAGAGGAAGGAAAGAATGAAAGAAGAAAGGAGGAAGGGAGGGAGAGACAGAGGCAGGGAAAGAAAGAAGGAAGGAAGGAAGGAAGGACGGAAGGAAGAAAGGAAGGAAGTCAGACAGACAGGTGTACATCTTGTTGTTACTTGTTCAGTAAAACTAATATACCTGTGGAATAAAAAATTACATTTGCTTGAGGACCACATTGTTAATTTTGGCCACCTGTTTATAATCTGACTCTTGATTTCAGTCCTCGGCTTCACAGTGGATTCTCATTCCAAAAGTGTATCATCTCCCCTTCTTGCCCAATTTGACTCCATCATACCTACCCTGAGGAAAACTAATGCGTCTAAATCCTTCTGCATGTAAGTACAAATATATACAAGTATGATTATATATGTTTGTTTTCAGCCTCGAATATGCCATCAACACTATTGTCCCTGTCTCAACCATGTGTATTCATCACCAATGGAACTAGTTCACTTGTTTTCTTAATATATAATGGAGGGTTGGCTACCTCAGTACAAGGATTTTCAACCTTAGCTTCACATTGGAATCATATAGGAAACTTTAATTTTTTTTAATAATCCAGCTACACTTCTCATCAATGAAATCAGCATCTTAAGAGGTGGGACAATCTTAGACATCAGTATTTCCTCAAAGCTCCCCAGTATAATTTCAGTGTGCAGCAAAATTGAAAACTATTTTCAAAGAGCTAGATAGATCAAACTTCATATCACTTGTCCATCCTGACCCTGCCAATTAATACCTTCAGTAAGGGCTGTTGGCTAAGATTATGACAGTGAAATAGCTGAGAATTGTCACTACATCTGTCTCAATTCTGACCTGTCCTGACCTAATGTGGTCTGCACAAACCAAACTAATTTTGCTAACATTGCAGAAAGAGCCATCCAATTTGAAGATGGTTCCAGCACCTTTGTCTCTGGGCCTATTTGCTCAGGGAGTTAGTATTGATGTTATTTATTCAAACATTGCCACTCAGGCTGAGTTAATAAAAATCACCTATGTAGTTTGAGAAACTTATAGATTCTCCATTTCTGTCTTCCAATCATTCTGATTTTATAGATCTGATGCGTGACCCAAATATCTGTGCCTTTAAGGTACTATCCGTGTAAATTTGATGTGAAGCCAGGTTTGGAACCCACATTAAATTCTCACATTGCTATAAAGAAACACTCAAGACTGGGTAATTTATAAAGAAAAAAGTTTAATTGGCTCACAGTTCTTCAGGTGGTACAGGAAGCATGATGCTGGAAACTGCTGGGCTTCTAGGGAGGCCTCAGGAAACTTACAGTCATGATGGAAGATGAAGGAGGAGTGGGTACTTCACATGGCTGGAGCAGGAGCAGGAGAGAGGGTGTGGTGTGGGGGTTGGGGGGATGCTGCACACTTTTAAACAACCAGATCTTGTGAGAACTCACTATCATGAGAACAGCACCAAGAAGATGGTGCTAAGACATTCATGAGAAATCTGCCCCCATGACCCAGTCACCTCCCACCAGGCACCACCACCAACATTGGGGATTACATCTCGACATGAGATTTGGTAAGGACACAGATCCAAACCATATCAATGGTCTTTCCCCTAAAAATATACCATTTGCACATACCTGTATATATCAATAAAATAGCTCAGGGATTTTGACTGGAGAGGGTGTTGGGGGCAGTAGGAAAGGAAGAGAGAAGAAAAAGGAAGAGATGAAAATTTCTGGAAACAAGCCCTGTCTCATAAGCTAAGTTATCAGAATCAAAGGATGAAGCATTCTGACACAAAGGGCTAATGTATCTTGAGAACTCTGGATTTGTGCATCTACTGTAGCGGCCGTGAGGGATGACACGATGACAGCACGGCAGCAAGGAGGAGGCTTTTAGTAATAAGAGCTGATCAAGATCCAGAGCACTGTGAGGTCAGAAACAGAACTTTTAGTGAGTATAAAAGAGTTTACATGAAATAAGAATTAAAATACACAATATACCAGAAAAAAACCTATAACTTCTTAATAGGAACAAAATAACCAATTAAGGTATTCTAATTGTTAAAAGTAGATCTTATTAGAAATAGAGGAATGAAAGAAGTTATTTTTCTCCTGGGAATAAAATGAAACCCAAATGTGTGGGAGTCAGAGGCAGAGATTTTGAACTTTAATAAATAATTTTATCTTTGTGAGAATGCCAGGGGCAAACTGCTAAAGAGAAATGAAAGAATCAAGTTTCTTCTTTAATCCATGTGTATGTAACTTATGTTTGAATCCTGTATAAGAGCTGAGACTCTGTTTACTTGAACTATGATAATTGTCTGTATTTCAAAAGTTGTGCTTAAATATATTATTTGTAATTCTTACTAAATTTTCACATTGACATTTTTCCTTTATTCTACAGTTTCTGTTGGTGCATATATAAAACACTGATTAGTGCATAATTTTAAATATTTAGAGAATAAGAAGCTACTAGATGGTATGTATGAAGTTGTAGTTTCAAAGGACTGTCAAAGTACTGAAATGCAGCTAACTTTGAACTTGGATTATATCAATTTTCCAGTAAATTCTAGATTTCTGATCTAGCAAAATCAGTATCAAAGGCTAATTTCACCATTATTTTCTGCCTACATATAGCTATGGAACGATGTGAGGATAAATGGAAAACTATATCCTTTACCAGTATTCTGAAATCAGCAATTTTGTTCCAGGAAAAATCTTGACCCCTAGATTTACAATATTTAGCATCTAGTGTGCAGGAACACTGACAAATTGTGATTCAGGAAAGGCCTAAATAATTAAAGATAATGGTTTTTATATTTTGATGTCTTCAAACAGTTTATTAGGACTTTTCTGAGGAAAACAAAATATCAATTGTAAGAGAAAATATTTTTATAATAATGCCCAGATTACAAAATCAGTAACATCAATATTACTAATTTAGATAAATGATAAACATATAACTATTGGCCAGGGGCAGTGACTCACACCTGTAATCCCAGCATTTTGGGAGGCTGAGGTTGGCAGATAGCTTGAGCCTAGGTGTTTGAGACCAGCCTGGGCAACATGGTGAAACCTCGTCTCTACAAAAAAATACAAAAATTAGCTGAGCATGGTGTTGCATGCCTGTAATCCCAGTTATTCTGGAGGCTGAGGTGGGAGAATTGATTGAGCCCAGGAGAGCAAGGCTGCAGTGAGCCAATCACATCACAATACTCCAGCCTAGGTGACAAAGTGAGACACTGTCTCAAAAAAAAAAAAAAAAAAAAAAAAAGGAAATATTAAATGCTTATGTTTCTTCACCTAGATTACAAGTTATCTAAATTTTAAAGATTAATAAAAATACTTATTTTTGTAGGGTTGTTGGAGAAGAAAAGTTATTTTGCAAGTGCAGGATGACACTTAGCTGGTTCACAGTGGTACAAACATTTGCTAAAATAAAATATTTCCAAATCAGTTGATATAGTGCTACAGCCCCAGCTACCAGAATCCTTAGCCTGGGATTCCCCCAGACCTCCACATGATCCAGCAACTATCACAACAGGCATCTCTTGGACCTTGTTCTAGTGCTGTGGCCTGTGTTTTTAAATATTTAATTATCACCCTAGTTTTTAAATATTTAAATATCACCCTAGTGCACACGTGACAATATAATAATAATGTAAGAAAGGAGTCTTTATTTGAGAAAGCAAAGAAATTCAGTGAAATGATTCTGAGACAATCATAAAGCCATAGTATGGCTATTCCCCTTGGTCCCCAGGGATAATTGTAAGACTGAATAATAACATCAAATCAGAAGATGTCAGACAAGGAACTGGAGAATGTTTGTTAAACAAGTTCATTCGTCTGATGATGTAAATACACAGTCATTTTAAAAGCTGGTTTTGGCTCTGGTACCGTAGTTTCCTCTTTCCTCTCCAAGTCTCTTACTTCTTGGAGAATTTGGAAGAAGCATACTAATCCAAATCCTCAATCTTCACTGGGGCGGCCGTCTTCTCGCAAATCCAAAAAATTTCAGCACTACAGCGAGAAATATAAATATTTCCTTTTTGAAAATAAGCACATCCTTTGGATCCATTGATCTGGTCCAGTTCTTTAGTACTAAATCTGAAAATTAATTTGAAATGTATTATAAATTCTATATTTGAAACATGATCACTATTTAATGCTCTCAGTTGCTCTTACAGCCAATGTCATGTATCTGAATATTGAGAGACTTCTGCCTCCACAAACCTTCAAACTCTGAAGCTGCCTAAAACTGGCACAAAATCTGCCTAGAGCTGGCACATCTGGGTTCTTTATTTTAAGTTAATCATGATCCCGGGTAGAATTCTTTAAGAAAATACTTAAATCCTGGGCTGAGAATTTGTATGTCCTTCAGAAATATGGAATTCCATTAATGAAAGCTACTCAGTTCAGCTTATATTAGAAGTACGTGAAGTTCTCTGGGACTTTATGAAGAAAAACATAAAAATAAAATCACGTTCTGTTATAAAAAGCTATCACATTTTACTATGCACAAATATAACTTTTCACATAGTTATACATATGCGGTGGGTAAAAAGAGAACAAGACAGACGTTAAAAGAGGAAATGAATGACTATATAGATATGGTGCTGACAATAGTATTCACTTCCTCTGCTAAGAAAGTGATGTTAACCCTGAAATAATCTCTTTAGAAAATTATACCTGTCAAGTCTAAATTTTCTGTGTGCCCAACATTGCTTTTTCCTAAATGACCTGCATTACACTGTCATATTCTTTTCTTGCTTCAGGGCTAGGCTTACTAAATCTTAGCCTGGGCCTTTACTCAGTAGTCAAGGAAATGGTTCTACAATTTGGAAGCTCAGTCTCTCTAACCTGAGTTTGACGTGCTGGCTTATCTGACAGCTGCATGTCTCAGGGGCCAGGGTCTGTAGGTTCCGAACCCTGCTCGGAGTGGAGGGGCCACCTCCCTCACACTTTGATTAAGAGTGAGCAGAGAGGCCAAGGATGATTAAAATCCCTTTGGGAGAAGGGACACATCTTAGATTCCAACATGGAATGTGTTTACATGATGTCATGGTACTACTCCTGGAAACCCTCAGTCTAGTAGCAACACCTCAGATTAATATTAATCAGTTCACATGATGGAAATTCAGTGCATCTTGAATTAGAATTAATACATGAATTTAATGAATGTTCTCAGCATAATCAATTATGCCGAGTATTGCTCTTGTCACGAAGAGTAACTGTCACTTTTTTTGTTTGTGTATTATTCTGCATGTGCTTTTTGTCATTATTATTAGTGTGAAACCAGACTAGTTGACTTGATATGATTAATAACGGTGATTAGAGAATGGGGGATTAGTGTTTGAGTAGAAGTAGCCAGGATGAAACATTGGGAAATGGATGAAGATAAAGTGTATCCAGGAAGAAAGTAATAGACCTAGCATTGCTTGTGATTTAAGGAACTGCTGAGTCACAGCTGAAGCATGGCATCTTTGACAGAAGATGAGTGATTATTATTCAGTTTAAGAAAACTGACAACATGCTTTAAAGAATGAAACAGGAGGGAGGGGGGTGGATAATTATTTGTTGGGGGAGGAAGGTAGATAAAAAGCCATTATGGATACAAATATCTTGTTAGATAGAAGTAGTAAGACCTAGTGTTTGATAGATTATTAGGGTGAATACAATTAACAATAATCTACAGTACATTTCACAATAATGAGAAAATAATAATTTGAATGCTCCTAGCACAAAGAAAAGATAAATATTTAAAGTGATAGATATCCCAATTCCACTTATTTGATCTTTACACACTATCTGAGTGTATCAAATTATCTCATGTACCCCAAAACATATGCATCTCTTACGTATCAATAAAAAATTTAAAAATCCATTAAGATGCCAACGATCTTAAATTTTATCTAATATAAAAATACTATTATATTTAAAATATTAATACAGTTGTTTCATTTAAATGTACTTATGATGAGAGGTGTTCCTCAAAATTTTTTTTTATCATCTGTGAAAGAATTTAGCAAACCTAATATCCCCTTACACATTTTTGTTGACATCTATTTTTTCATAACTTTAAATAATTAAAAAAATTGAAAGTTTCCAAGTGTTATATATTCTATTTGTCCTTTAAATATTCTCATCCAAACCTTGAAGTGGAAGGTTTAGTTCATTTTAATTCATAAAAGATACTTGCCATACATATGTTGTAATTTGCAAGTCCTCAACATGACACTAATTCTTGAACTAATCAGTCAATTCAGTCTTACCTTTTGTTAGAAAATGGTTGACAGTTATTTGGTATAAATAAATCTGTTGATGTGTGTTCTTATGACCAGCAGTACCCTTTTGGATTGGAGGTGATGGAGAATCACAACAGCTGAGTGACTGAGTGCATAGTCCCTAAAGTGCAGTTTATGAGCTGAGTGACCTCAGGCAAGTTACTTAATCTCTCTGTGATAATATTTCTACCTATAAAATGGGAATATAACAGTGCTTTCTTCAAGGGTTAATATTTATAAAATACTTTGAATGTAGTATTAGGTGTGTGTGTGTTAAATAAACACATTTCTACCAAAAGATAAAGTTCAGTGCCTTGCCGTAAATTTGTCACAGAGATGAAATAAACTATACCTCCTTTCAATATTTGTTACTGGAGCTCTTTTCTCAGTATGTTGTACTCCTCTTCTTATGTCTGTATTTATAATTCTCACAATCATTATTAATTTTCCCAGGATTCCATGGGAAACTTGTGTTTACCCTCAATAGTTAGAGACGTACAAGGATGGAGAGGGAACAGAGCCATCTTCCCAGAACCAACTTCTGCCAGAGGAGTCCCATGATAATCCCAGCCAAAAGAATGAAAACATCAGTAATGGCTGTGACATAAGAAAATCCTGAGAAAACAGAGAAAAAGTTTTATGTGAGTGCCACATTCCAGTTTGCAGAGTTAAGATAGATGAGAACATTCATTAAATTCATGTATTAATTCTAATTCAAGATGCACTGAATTTCCATCATGTGAATCAGATATTTTATTTCTTTCTTTCTCATTGTATAGATAATGTCTATAATTAGAGAAAGAGACTCAATCCTACCTTTTCTTCCAAACTGTCTATCTTCACTAGGGTGGAGTTCTTGTCTATGCAGTCCTTTCTACTGTTAGTCCAGGTTTTCTCTTCATTTGTTGTAAAATAATAGCAACTATTTTGGTACCATTGCCACATCTTAGGACATGGATTACATCTGTGGTCTGAAAAGGAAATTATACTCAATAATAAAAACTGAATGACCCTGGAGTGACTGGAGAAGGCTTTGAAACAAAATCATTTAATTGAACAATAGAGTCTGAGAGCCAGCACTGTGAAACCATACTGCTTTAGAAGCCTCTGAAAATAAGGTGACCCCTGGTTATGGGTTGGGGCAATAGGGGTTCTCTTTTCAGGGCTTAGTCTTCTGGCTTCAGAATTACCAGCTATACTTTTAAGCTTTCATAACAACAGGATCACCTAGAAATAGTTAATGAAATGAGGGCTTGAAGTATCTGGGTTGGTATCATTCCAAGATACTTCCCAAATTTGCCTGTGGCTTCAAAAATATTAAATGAATTTGTATATTTCCTTGCTGTCTGTAAATTTGGTGCAACATCATTGAGGTTCATTGGATGACATAACTCTCTCAATACTCTGAGGTGGTGCATGTGATCAACTTAGACCAGGGCGACATATGCCATCTGACTGGTCAGCAGGTCTTAGTCTGATTACCTGAAGTATGAATGATTAGCTCTTGGCACAGTTTGATGGCCATTTGTTCCTGCCTCTTCAGTAGACTGGAGATCTGTGACTTGAGAAATTCCTCCTCCATGGACAAGTTATTGGAGTTGCCCAGTTGCTGGGATAAGTTACCCTGCCGCTGGTGGATGGTTTTCTGAAGTTGACTCAATTTCTCTGAATCTGAGTTAATGTCATTAGATATCTGCAAAACTCCAAGACATGACAGGAGACAAGTTCATATATTCTTCTATTCTCATAACTGTAGACAATTCTCATGACAGAAACATTTCTTAATTGTTCACAATTCATTAGTAGCTCTTAATATTTGAGGTATCATGCAAGAAACGAGATGCCTTTCTATTCCAAATTATTTATGGTTCTTTTTAATTTTATTTACATTTTTATTATTACACTATATTAAAATAATGATTTAATAATTATGTATTTCTGACATCACATCTAAGGAAGGGCCAGTCATTCTGCCACTCATTTTCGTGAAATTATTTTATTTTTGTTTTATTTTATTTGGAGATAGATGATGTAATTGTTGTTTTAATGAAAACAGCATTCTTTGGGACAATGGATATCGCAAACTCTGCAGATGACCTGAGATGCTTGTTTACCAAAAGGTTAAAAAAAGCAGATCTTAATGGCACATCAGACCATTTCTGGTCATGGGTCCATGAAATACACCCTTTTCATAAGCATTTAAGGTGCTTCATCAGCACAACAAATTTAAGAACCACTGCACCAAAAGCACTAAATTTTAGAAAAGAAATGTCACCCTTCTATATCAAACCAATGGACACATGTTATTGCATTTTCACTTAATTTTTAAATGTACATTATTGTAGAAGATCAGCTGCTAATCTCATACTGATTGGCTCCAGAATATCTGTCACTGCTGCTTGAACATCATATTCCTTTTCAAAAGAGCAAGGTACATCATTAACCTCTTTTTGTGTTGACAAAGATATGTCCAAATCCTAATTATCCATTAAATCTTAAAGAATTATCCATTAAATCATTAAAAAGAAATGAATGTGGCAGAGGAGATGTTAGTATCATTCAGCAAATTAACTTTCTTGACTATGAGTTCCCTGTAAGTGAATACCATGCCAATTCACTACTCTGTATACCATACACTTAACAACTCTATAAAGTTTGTATTCTCAGGATGTTTTCCTCATTACTCAAGAACTCCCTACCACGTTCATCCCCAACTGCCCAAGGATGGGTCAGAATCAATAGAACGTTACTTTGTGGCCGTGGTGCTTGAGAGTGGAGCTTCCATTGTCATGTGGAGATGGTTCAACTCTCTTAGTTGGTAAAGTGTATCAGGCCATTCTTCCTCCTTGTTTATATGTCTTTCTCATTCATAGAAATCAGGCTGCTGCTGCTACTTGGAAGATTTCTCTCCACTAGAGAAGTCTCATGTAAGCAGACTGAGCCTAGTCTAGTGCTAAGTCTTCCCGGTAAATAACATAGCATGCACTTCCTTCAGTACATATTTCGTGACTTTATTTCTCAGCCTTGGAATGATAAGTGAATGTGTGTCTAGGCAGAAAAGAGGCTCTTTATTCTAATGAATAACTAGAAACAAAGAGTCTTCATTTAAGTCCAGTTCAGCTTATCAAGATAAAACAATGAATTTAGAACCACATCCTGATAATGTTGTTTGCCGGTTTATTGGGATGATATGACGAATTGGAGATATATGAGACAGCAGAAAAGTATCAGAGGATTCAGGATGCTAGGACCCATCTGCAATCCAAGCTGATTACATATGGTTTACAAATAGGTTTTCTAGTTGCTTTTGTTGGGTTCGATGCGGATATACTTACACATCATCCCCAAGGTCACCAGCCCAATCAGCAACATCAGGCAAAGAGTTAGCAGACCCAGGGCAGCATGACGCCAAATGGGAGATGGAGCTGGATGCCCTGGAGAAAGCCCACAAAGCAATTAGCAAACAGAACTGCTTTGTGCTTTTTTCGCTTTGGTTTGTTTATTTCTCGCACTTAGGGAGCTTCCAGATACTAACATTTCTTTCTTGCTCCTTTGATGCCCTCATTTAGAAAATACCTAATATAGGGCCGGGCTCGGTGGCTCAAGCTTGTAATCCCAGCACTTTGGGAGGCCGAGACGGGCGGATCACGAGGTCAGGAGATCGAGACCATCCTGGCTAACACAGTGAAACCCCGTCTCTACTAAAAAATACAAAAAAAACTAGCCTAGCCGGACGAGGTGGCAGGTGCCCGTGGTCCCAGCTACTTGGGAAGCTGCGGCAGGAGAATGGCGTGAACCCGGGAGGCGGAGCTTGCAGTGAGCTGAGATTCGGCCACTGCACTCCAGCCTGGGCGACAGAGCGAGACTCCGTCTCAAAAAAAAAAAAAAAAGGAAAAAAAAAAAAGAAATTACCTAATATAAAGTACAATGAGGGTGCCGTCATTGGTTCCCCTCCATTTCTCCACCGCTCTTCTTCCCTTTAAGAGGAAGCTTCTCCTAATTTCAAGGTTTTTGCTTTACACCATTACCCACTTTTCTTCCTCAAGTTTATTGAATTCATAAATGAGAGATCTATAAAGTGCTTTTCTGGATGATACTGACAGTAGGAGACACCTCAAGCTTTTGAGCTCAAAAGTCTCTATAAGGCAGATGTTCTATCTGCCTTGTAAAAGTGGATTCTACTTTTTAAAGTATCTTTTACCTGTTAACAATAACTTATCTATTATTCATGCTATTTATCACCTAATAACTAATGAATGAATACTGAATGAAAGAAAGAAAGAATGTGCAGTCTAACTTACAAACAGCAGAATAGACCAGAAAGCCATTAGCATCCTACTCTTAGTAGTTGTTGTCTAAAATATCAGTGATTGTCATATTTTCCTTAGCTTCGTGTTCCTTGATTTAGGTCCAAATAACATCTAACCCAATATTTTAGATATAGCGTTACAGTCTCCAGGTGCACTGATATGCACCATATCCACACTTCCCTTTTTCCTCACAGATTAGAATTAGAAGTTAAAAAAAGAGAAGGCAAAAATGTGGAACCACCTTTATTAGACACATGCAAAGTCTATTCCCATCATCTTTTTGTAGATATCCTTCCCTCAAATGTCATGTACCACACAAAATGTAAAGATAAATCTAGAGGGCAGGAGAAAGAAGATCAGATGACTGACATGATTCAGGAGAACCTGGATAGTTAACATATCTGAAAATAAGAGATGTGGTCTTATGTCCACAGAATCTGGTTTGATTCTTGAACATGGAGACTGCTATTTATTCCAATTAGGCATAAGAGAATGAGCTGAAGACCAGCACTGAGTCTGGGCTTCCCCACATAGCAGTTGTGTGAGCTTGTTAAATTATCTAATTTCTCTCAGCCTCAGTTTCTTCATCTATGTAATGGAGAAAATACTAATATTCGAATATTATCGTGAATTGTCATCACAATTATATCTGTATATAATGTACATAAAATACTACCCAGATACTATTATTACTGGTTCAACATTACAAATTATTTCTTCATCTATGTAATGGAGAAAATACTAATATTCTATTATTACTGGTTCAACATTACAAATTATACTTGGATTTCAACTACCCTAAAATTTGAAAAACTACTGACAAAAGAGAAACTAGCTCTGATCCATTTCTAATCCATCTTCCAGTTCTCTCTGAAGTAACTTACATCATCTAAAAGAAAAATGTCCTCTACCTTCTCTATTTTAGAAGCCTCCAATCTGGTTTCTGAAAGAATATCCTCCTGGCATCTCTAACAAGGTATAAATATCAAGGATTATATTCATAAAAAGAAATCTCTAATTCCCCAGGCTCAATTTCTGGCATGTCCAGTCAGAATTTTTCTCTACAACACAGAGCTTCCTGAAACATAGTGATATCACACAATTTTAAAGAGGTTCTGAAAGTCACATATTTTCGCTTCAACCTTGGGAACACTCACTCTTCTACTACATTCCACAAGATTTGTTCCCATTTTGGAGATTTCACAGCACACTGTCTTTAACGCCAGCATTAAAGCCGGCACCTCAAATCATTTAACACCTGTCCACTCCCCCAATGACACAGCTGGTGTTCTCTGAACTCCTACCTTTTTTTCTTAGGTTATTTCCATGTCGGTTATTCCTTGCTCCAGCATAATCCTGAAATGTGAGTGTCGCGTAGGTCACTTCTTCAGACATTGTAGAAGAAAACCCTACTTTAAATTATCTAATTAATGTTTCAATATCTTGAGGCCTGGGAACAGGGTGTCTTTTTCAAGGCTGGGAGCTTTGATATAGACACTCAGCTGACCCAGACACACTCCACTGCCCCTCTGTAAGAGGAGAATGACAATTTGTTTCTCTGCAGAGAAAGTGAGAAAAGTCAAATATTCTCCTTAGAAATATTCTCATTAGAATGTTACAGATCTCAAACTGTCTGCTCTGTCAGCATTGTTTCTTGCTGTGCAGCTAAGAAGGGGTGCTTGGAGGCAGAACGGGAGGAATGTGGAGAACCTCCATGATCCTGGAGGTAGAGGCTGCTCTGAATGTTTCAGAAAAGAGTCAGGTTATCTTCTTTACATCTACCTAAGGCTAGCTAATCTGCCTGGAGATGCTGGTTCTAGTTTATTCTCAGCCACATCAGATATTAAGCAGAAACACACATTAAGACAGGAAGAGCTGTGTCACAGACCTGGCTGCCATTATAGGAAATTCAAACACGTGTGTGTGTGTGTGTGTGTGTGTGTGTGTGAGAGAGAGAGAGAGAGAGAGAGAGGGATGGTGTTGGTAATGGGGTATGGAGAAGAAATTGATAGCTACTTAGCTACTTAACGTGAGTATGAATGGGAGTGCCCTCTTCTGGCAAGATTGGAAAAGTTCCTAACAGAACACCCACCCTAGAATAATCCTTCAGACAGCAAGGAATACACAGGACAAAATTTTTAAAAGATTTTTAAAACCTGAAGTTTCATGAGAGTGAAAGTGAAAAAAGCAGGTCGATTCTAGAGAGAATGAGACTGGCACATGGTAAGGTGTTTTTGGTTTTATTTTTTATTTATTTATTTATTTATTTATTTATTTTTTCATTTTTTAGATGGAGTCTCGCTCTGTCGCCCAGGCTGGAGTGCCGTGGTGAGATCTCGGCTCACTGCTTTTAGTTCGTTTGTTTGTCTTTCAGTCATTCCTGCAGGGTAGCAGAATTCTTATAGAAAGCATGCTGTATATCCGGATTACAAAATCAGATGATGCTGTGTGGGGCAACCACAGCTACAAAGAGCACTGAAGTAACTGAATATCCATACAACTACTGGTTAATGAGGATCTCTAGAGTGTCTTTAGGACTTGAAGCCTCTTTAAACTTCTATGTATTTAGATTTTATTTTTTTTAAACTTAATAAAATAACCAACCTCTATTTTATCTCGCTTAGGTCTAAAAATACTCTGAAAAGATGCATCCAGTACAATTGAAGTAAACTCACTGCACTGCTTTGTGCAGTGAGTTTACTTATACTGTGATATTATAAATTTGAACAACACAACATGAGCAATAAAGAGTTGACAGTTTGTATAAACAGTGTTCTATTATCTGGAAGAACAGGAGAAAACAACATGTTGCACATGTACTTGGTCATAGGATTTATAGCCATAGGATTTACATACACCTTAAAAAACTGAACCTACTTCTAAACCTACCATAACTTTTCATTAAATTTACTAATTTATATAACAAAGTAAATTGTTGTTAAGAATCTGCGGGAGGTCGAATAATAGCCCTGAAGGATGCCCACGTTCTAATCCTCAGAACCTCTGAATATGGCGGCTCACCTTGGCAAAAGGGACGTTTCAGATACTGTTACGGTTTTTCAATAGTGTAACTGATCAAATAAGCTACAGAGATGCTGTAAATTTTGAAGGTTACAGACCTTGAGATGAGAAAATTACCCTGGATTATCTGGGTAGATGCGATTTGATTACTTGAGTCCTTAAAAATGGAAGATATTTCTTAGATGTGGTCAGAAGGTGATGTGACCAAAGCAAAGAAAAGAACGCTCAGGGACATGCAATATTGCTAGCTGAAGAGGGAGGAAGGGAGCCAGGAGCCAGTGAATTTGGGCTAGACAATGGAAAAGTAATAAGGAAACTGTTTTCCACAGAGCGAGCCTTTAGAAAGGAATATATCCCTAGCGAGAGCCCTGATGTTAGCCCGGTGAGACTCATGTCACACTTTTAACCTGCAGAGCCTTAAGATAATACATGTGTGGCAATTTGTTACAACAGCAATATGTAGTCAATACAGAACCCAGGAAAATATGGGCGGGGCAGGGGGGCGCTATACATGACTGATGAAACTAAGGAATCTCTTCTAAAACTTTCCTTTGGGGAGAGGCAGATGATTGGATAACTGTACTTAGGTGAAGGATTTGGTATGAGTTTTGTGGTTTCAGATGACTGGGGAGTGATCTAAAACTTCCAACGCTCATGTCTGTGTGGAGATTTTCTTAGTCAAAGGTGTCCATCATGAGGTGCACTCACTCCACAGGTGTGAAGCAGGTACAGAAAGGCAATGTGAAAACTTTCTCTTTAGGAATATTGTGCATGATCTCTAGACACCTGAATGTACATATGTTGCTTGGTCATTGTTTTTTTCCAAATTGATGAAATACTCAAAAAAATGTTGGAGGCTCTAAGTCATATATCAACAAAACTCCACTATCAAAAATATGGAAACAAATAATAAATCTATACTTTTTACTATTCTAGGTGAATTAAGAAAAGGCAGAGACCATTGACATTAATAGGACCAGTTTAAATAAGTGATTACAAAAATAAGAAATTAAGAATGGTTTTCTATCTCTGTTCTGGTCTGTGTCGGTTCCTGCAGGTGGGTTCGTGGTCTCGCTGACCTCAAGAATATAGTCATGGACCTTCACGGTGAGTGTTACAGCTTTTTTTTTTTTTTTTTAGACGAGTGTTGCTCTGTCGCCCAGGCTAGACACTCGCAATCTCGCAATCTGGCGCAGTCTCGGCTCACTGCAAGCTCCGCCTCCTGGGTTTATGCCATTCTCCTGCCTCATTCCCCGGAGTTGCTGGGACTACAGGTGCGCCACTACCCCAGCTAATTTTTTGTATTTTTAGTAGAGACGGGGTTTCACTGTGTTAGTCAGGATGGTCTCGATCTCGTGATCCACCTGCCTCGGCCTCCCAAAGTACTGCGATTACAGTTACAGCTCTTAAAGATGGCACAGACGCAAAGACTGGGCAGTAGCAAGGTTTGTCGCCAACAGTCAAAGCACCCACGGCACCTGATTAGATTGCTGCTGCGGGTAGATGGGGTGCCCAGCTTTTATTTCCTATTGTCCCCGCCCATGTTCCATTTCTGTCCTATCAGAGTGCCCTTTTTACAATCCTCCCCACAATTGGCTATTTTTAGAATCTGCTGATTGGTGCATTTTACAGAGCACTGATTGGTGCATTTTACAGAGCACTGATTGGTGTGTTTTACAGTGTGCTGATTGGTGCATTTTACAGAACGCTGATTGGTGTGTTTTACAGTGTGCTGATTGGTGCATTTTACATGGCGCTGATTGGTACATTTTACAATCCTCTTGTAAGACAGGAAAGTTCCTCATCTCCCCACTCTATCCAGGAAGTCCAGCTGGCCTCACGCTCATAACTTTCACCAGATTTTGCAAAAACTGGGTTTGTATCCTCATTTCCTTAATTCTTTCACGTACCTTAAAGTTTCCTAACAAAGTATTAACCTCTCACTATCCATGAAATGATGCCTAGCTTGAACAATGATGAAGAATGTCACCTGGTTCCTAATTATTTCTAAGAGAAAGAAGATTGATAACACTTCTCACATACTTTCTATTATTATGATCCAAAAAGCTGTATCATCTATCATTATTAGTGTATGATCATATTAATTTAGACATTTCTGTACTTTTCTCCCTTAAAAACTTACAGCATCTCTGTAGCTTATTTTATCAGTTACGCTGTTAAAAAACTCACTTTGTTACATTTACTAAATTCTTCTCATTTCTTTATTATTTTTTCAACTCTCTTAAATCTTATTGACCTCTACTCCTATCATGATTATCATCAGTGATTTCGAAATTCAGGTGGGTGATAATTCCAATACTCTGGGCTCTCATTTCTTGAATTTGCCTCCAATAACCTTACCCACACTCAGAAATCAGTTGCTCGCACACAAAAATCAGTCACCCACTAGATGATCCTAGCTGAGAGCTATGCTATTCACCATAGTAATCACTAGGCATATAATGGCTATTTAAATTAATTAAAATTAAATAAAATTTAAAATGTATTTCCTAGGTCTCACTAGTCATACTTCAGGTACTTAATAGCCACAGGTGGCATTGGCTATGCAATTGGACAGTGCAGGTAAATAATATTTCCATTATTCCCAACATTGCTATTTGAACAGCAGTGTCCTAGAGTGCAGACAATTTCATTTCCAGTATGAGAAACTCCTCCATTATCTGTTTTAGATACTTCACTCTCTGACCTCCACCTCCTATCTTTCCAGCCCACTCTCTCTGGGGATTCTGCACTCTACAGTATTTCAGTGCCCACTGAGATAGCAACCTCACTGACCATGCCACATTTTTACTGTTGTCAGTCCCTCATGTCTCACTGTCTATTATACCTAGCATGCACCACTTACCGGGGACAATTATAAAAATCATTTTATTACACACAGCTCCAACTTCCTTGCTTACCTCTTCATTATCATAAGCATCTAGAAAATGCAGCTTGGTTAAATCCAACCCTACCTGCTCTGTGCATACATTCAAATAGCTGAATGTGACCATATTAGCTGGTTTTATCTTACGTTTTTGAAATGTAACTTCCCAGCACTCTTACTAATCAATCTGTTCTGCAAATCTCCTAAAAGATTATTCCCCATCTCTTTTTCTTTCTCAAACTCTCAAATTTCTTTCTGTCTTCTCTTTCTACAAACTCAGTGGTTAACCTGGCTTTTCCATTAACATTATCTTAAGCAAAAAAAATTCAGAAAGGCATTTTCTCTGTTTCACTAATCAAATATACCAAAACACCTACATCAGTATGTAAGGTAGTATCCTTTTCAACAGTGGTTAAATTGTACTACCTCATCTAAGATTAATCTCCATCTGTATATTAAAATCCATTCACCTGTCTCCTTAAAGATTTCAAGCTTGCAATTTTCCTTCTTTTTTTCTTTCTGGCACTATCAATTTTTCCATTTTTTTCATCTCTACTTGTTCACTTACATTGACTTCCCAAGATGATGTAATATCTCCTATGTAAAAACAAGCAAAAGCCATCTTTTGTTTATCATACCACCATACACATGATCACCCCATTTCTCTAATTTTCTTAACAACAAATGGCTTCAAAAATTTCTCTGTGGTCTTCTCGAACCTCTTCTAATTAGGCCTTTTTCTTCACTATTTCTATAAAAACAATCCTGCTAAAGTCACCATTACCTCAATATAAACCCATTCAATGGCTAGTTCTTAGGATTCATCTTACACATTGTATAAACAGAATTTTAAATAACTGATTATTCACTTTTTATAATAAACTTTCTTCTCCAAAATACTTTGTAACACCCTACGACATCATTCTCTTGGTTTTCCTTTTGCTACACTCACAACCCAATCCTCCCTCAGATTAACTGATTCCTCTTTAAATTAACTTAAGATGTTTTCGTGCCCTAGAGTTCAAATGTTGGTCTTTTTTTAAAAAAAAAAAAAAAAAACAAACAAAAAAAAACAAAAACTTATCCTGGATTGAACTACATTGAATAGTACCCAGAGAAAGGCAGAATAGGAATTAATTTCTTACAGATTCATGACTTGAGATAACAGCCATACATTGATAATGTCCAAAAATTGTTATTTCCATACCAGTGCTTGATCTACAGGATCACATATCTGACTGGATTCTTGGCATATTCTCTTCAATATATTATATGATTTTCTAACTTAACACATCAAAAAATGGGTACTTTTTCCCAATGTGTTTCTTCTTCTTAGTAAATGTACATTCCATGTGTACAGTTTCTCGGCTAAAAACTTGGAATCACCTTTGACATTTCTTGCTGCTCTCACATGAATTAAATCTGTCAGAAAATATTGTTCACCTTGGAAAATAGGGAAACACAGTTATTAAATGTGGAAGTATTGTTGATTTAGAAGACCTTAAAAGAAATATTGAGTTAACATGACAGAAGGATTCGTTCTCACTCTGTTCTTTCTGTTCTCACATTTCATGCTTATTTCAGAGGACTCTTTTAAAGTGGGGTTTAAATGGGCAAGTACCTAGAGAATAGCAAGAATGACAATTAATTCAGAGTTATTTACAAAAAAGAGATAGGGAAAAGTGAAGATGAAAGCCAGAGGTATCCGAGACTTAAAGGAAACAAAAATAAACTAAAAGCAGAAGGAAAATAAATGGCCACAAGGAGGAGACAGAGGATGGATATAGGATGGAATTTATTTTGAAACTTATTAATATATTTACCCAATCAGGTGAATATACCTGACCAGCATAATAAAATATCCCAATTAAAATGAAGCACTATGAAAACAGATGAATTGATTCAAATCCCGGAGCAACACTTACTTACCGTGTGACTTTCGGCAAGTTACTGAACCTCTGTGCTTTATTTTTCTGAATAGTAAATCTGCCATAAGTTTAATTCCTGCCACAAATATAACTGATAAAAGCATACAGAAACAGCAATAAATGGCAGCTGTCATCGTAGAAGTAAGTTTGGATTATTCTGGATTATCTTAAAAATGGAAGAAACCTGGGCAATTGTCCAAGCACTGACAGTGAAGCTTAAACAAACGAATCCTCATAAATACAACCAGGGTCTGCCTCGAGCCTGTCCAGAAGAACTCGATTATATCACTTGTCTTCATTCATAACTCTTTCCATGATATACAATTATCTTGATCTTTGCTTTCTAAGTTTCTTTACCATCTGTGCTGACCACCCTCTACTATAATATAAGCTAAATGCTTGTATGATTCATTAACCATTGGTCCCCAGAAAATAGAATTGTGCCTGGGACATCTGTAGTGATCAACAAACAAATGTTCAAATAAATGATTAATTAATAGTCCCTGCCATGATGTTTTATAGTAATGTAATTGGAAAGTACAATAGTAGCTATACCTAACATTCTGCAAATCCTTAATTCAAATATACTAGATCATTTCACTTTCCCTTTGATACAGACAAGAGACAGGGAAATACTGGGTAGAAGAGGGTGGTTCCTACCACACACTGGGGCCTGTCGTGGGGTGGGAGTAGAGGGGAGGGATAGCATTAGGAGATATACCTAATGTAAATGACAAGTTAATGGGTGCAGCATACCAACATGGCACATTTATACATACGTAATAAACCTGCACGTTGTGCACATGTACCCTAGAACTTAAAGTATAATAAAATATATATAATATTACATATATATACACACACACATAAAGAAGAGGGTGGTTTCCTGACATGTGCCCCACTCTCAAGCCAGGAGACTGACAGCCTAGAATGGGGACAGACATTCCTATTTTCATGACCCAAAAAGTTGCCTTTTGGCCTGCCATGCCCCCTATTCTGTACCCATATAAACTCTGAATCCAAGCTCCAGATCAGATGAGCGGATGAGGAGATGAGAAAACAAGCAGATGAAATGACAAGGCAGAGAAAGAGAGAAGAGGAGGAACTTCTGAATGCCAAGAGGAGTTTGGCTGGGAGTGGTCAGAGAGTAGTTTGGCTGTTGGATGGCCGAACTCCAGAGGAAGATCACCTTCCCACTTCATCCACCTTCCAACTCCCCATTCATCCCTCTAGGAGCCACCTCCACAACTCAGTAAAACCCCCACATTCATCCTTTGAGTTCATGTGTGACCTGTTTCTTCTGGGATGCTGGACAAGAGCTTGGAATACAGAAAGCTGTCACACTGGCCCTCTGCCCTTGCAGAAAGACCGAGGAGTCACTGAGCTGGTTAACACTTAAGCTGTCTGCAGATGGCAGAGCTAAAAGAGCATTGAACACTGGCATTGCAGGCACCCACCCCTAGACACTACAAGGGGCTCACCCCCGCCCCTGCACCTGCCTGTCCGCATGCTGTCCCTTCCACAAGGGATTTGAGCTCATGGCAGTCAAACAGATAGACACACCCCTGTCACACACCCTGCATGGGGAGCCAAAACTCTCCCATTTCACCTTAATCACATGATTTCCCTCAATCACACTGGGTGGATTAGATGAGATTAGATGGTACTGCTTATTTTTTATTTCTTTTTGAGTTGGTCTGGCTCTGTCACCCAGGCTGAACTGCAATGGTACAATTTTGGCTCATTGCAACCTCTGCCTCCTGAGCTCGAGTGAACCTTCCACCTCAGACTCCCAAGTAGCTGAGACTTGTGCCACACACCACCACACACAAATAATTTTTTTTTTTTTTTTTTTTTTTTTGGGTAGAAGAAGGGTTTCAGCATGTTGCTCAGGCTGGTCTCAAACTCCTGAGCTCAAGAAATCTTCCTACCTCGGCCTCCCAGTGTGTTGGGATTACAGGAGTGAGCTAGCATGCCTGACGCCTGGTATTGTTTTTTACAAGAAGTACATGTATTCAAACTTCCTGACCTTTATTCAGATGTTTGCCCTGCCTGAAAAACATTGCTTTCTCCTTTCTCCTCTTAGTCAATATTTACCTTATCTTCAAATATTAATGTAAATCTTAATTTAATTGTTATTTATGATTTAACTTTTTACTTACATATGTTTTGTGTACATATGCCTGACTAACTCTGTGGTATGATGCAGACTGACACATTTTTTCCTTCAGTTTCCCTACTCTTGGTAACAAATGCTCTGCTGTAATTTTGGTCTAATAGTTATTAATTGTTTAGTTTATTAACTTTAAAAAAAACTTATTTCATTTTGAAATCCACATGTTTAAGCTTTCTGTGAATGAAGGAGAAAATATTAATTATACTTTTCTGTGACAGGAAATCCTACCATTTCCAGATTAAACAGTATTTGGTATTTGGGGAAAGCCTGGTAACTCAAAGGCGACAGCTTTGGTGTAAAAGTGGTATACATTCAAAAGTCTGTGAGTAGCTAGGATCAGTTGTGAAACACACTTCCTTTTGTTTCTGTCTGGAATCATTATTATAATGCCCACAGTGGTCAACATCTTCTTGTCTTTCTCTTTTACAAATCCACCGGCCATCCCTGTATATTGATCGGTCTTAGCCGTAATGTTATGTATTCCACTAGTTTTCATTCTTACTGCATGTATTCCTTGTCATTGTTATCTTAGTGTCTTTAACTCATTGTTCAGCCAAAAACATAGATAATGGAGTCTATGAAAGACATCATAATGTAGTGGAAAGAATTTAGAAACCGGGTAAATGGTACTACTTTTTACAAGAAGTGTGGTGATTAACAAGTTCCTCAAATTATTTAAACTTCTCTTCCCATGTGCAAAATCAGGATTATAATGCCTGTGATACATATATGCTTCACTTATTCAACAAATATGTATTGGGTAACACAGAAAGTCATCACTTAACATCATTAATTAATAGATTCTTAGAAACTGTGACTTAGGTGAAGCAAGGTAGAACAAAGCCAATCTGATCATAGGCTAATGGATATAAACAAGAGCTAAGCACTTACAGCATATTTCTGGTCACAAAAACATTACCCAAGTGGTAAATAAAGACTCAAAACACTTCTAAAAGTAACTATTAAAACAATTGTGAATTATACATAATACATACATTCAGGAAAGAGGAATAAAAACAAGTAAGGTAATTATTTACTCAACTTTTGGTTAAACAGTGGGTGTTGGTGGTCATAGCAGTAGGTTAAATCAAGGAATGGATATTTGCAAAGCAAAAATTGTCAGAAGCACCTTCTAAATGATGTAAGTCAACAAGACTATTATCGGTAGAGTGGGCTCCCTGAGTGCTTTCAGACTGCATTGCTTATTGTCTAGTTTATACTGCATTTGTATAGTTATTGACTATTCTACAAATTCTTATTTTATAATAATTTGTATTCATTCATTCATTCATTTTCCGATCTGCTTATTCCAGCTGTATGGTTTAGGTGGCCAGAGCACATCCCGGCAATGCAGGGACAAGGTGGGCACTGACTCTGGACAGGCCACCATCCCACCACAGGGCACACGCACACACACACCAACATTCAGTCACACTGGGAGCATGTAGACACATCAATTCACCTAATGTGCACAGTTTTGGGATGTGGGAGAAAACTGGAGGACCTGGGGAAAACCCACGCAGACAGAGGAGACCGTGCAAACTCTACACAGTGGCCCCAGGTAGGAAGCAATTTTTTTCCTCAAAACATTATAACAGAACAATCTTATACAAAAGGATGTTACTCGAGAACCTGCTTTAAGTGAATGTCCATCACTATTTTAGAGCCAAGAAACATTTTCTTCTGGGGATAATGGATGAAAATTTTATTACCGAAGATAACTATGTGTGTCGGATAGTGATCAGCATTATAGAAAAGAGTGAAGCAAGGAAGAGGGACAAGAAGGTAGGCTGGTGTGTAGTCAGGTGGGTAAGATGTTCTAAATGTGTGTGTGTGTTTTTCGTTTTTTTTTTGAATAAAAAAAGAGAAGTTCACATAGCTAAAATCTAACACTCTGTGCTTCATAAAGACTAGCCTCATGATTTTTCTCCGTGAATACTCAGCACCAATTTCAGTGTCTGGAACGTAATTAACATTCGTTAAATATTTGCTTTAAAACAGACAATTTAGAGTGTTCTTAATCTATAAAATATTAAATGAATAAAAGGTTTTATTTCAAATTCAATTTCATCAGGAAATTTGGAATAAAGAATTTTTTAGGCCGGATGTGGTGGTTCACACCTGTAATCCCAGCACTTTGGGAGGCCGAGGCAGGCGGATCATGAGGTCAGGAGATTGAGACCATCCTGGCTAACATGATAAACCCCGTCTCTACTAAAAATACAAAAAAAAAAAAAATTAGCTGGACGTGGTGGCAGTCGCCTGTAGTCCCAGCTACTTGGGAGGCTGAGGCAGGAGAATGGTGTGAACTTGGGAGGCGGAGCTTGAAGTGAGCCAAAATTGCACCACT